>NW_017676907.1:0-17219 GCF_001879085.1 Nicotiana attenuata
AAATAGCAACAAACACAACCAATTTCAGCCCAGAAATGACTCAATGGTCCAGAACTATTTTAAAATCAAACGAGACTAATACTAAGCCAACCCACAAACCAACACCAAAATGACCAGAAAATGACCCAGCAATGAACACAATCAGCAAATAATCAATAGTCAACTTCAAACTAATCAGATCCCATGCTCAACTGACTCAAACTGTCTTCAAATCTCCTTATTGAACAGAAACAGTAGAATTCAAATTGCTTTTCGATCCAAAGTAAGCTAGAGTGTTGATTTAGAGGCTGAAATTCGAAAATGACCTAAAGGGGAAGCAATGAAATAGTATTTTTTGATTTTTTCACATATTTCATTGTTTTTTGGATTTTTGGTAGGAATCTGAGATCTAAAGAGTAGTTTTGACCTATAAGAGTTCAGCATTTGAACTTCTTTGATTTGAAATTCAAACTTTGAAACTCAGATTTGCAGAATGGATTTTTGGGAGGACTTTTTGGGGCTCCAAACTTGTGAATTAAAGCATTGGGGCTGCTTTATATAGGCCAGACTAAGGGCAGCTCTCAGATTTCTATTTTACCCTTTAGTCCCTCTTTTATTTTCACATTTTAACAGTTTAGTCCCTTATTTACTAACTTCTTTCTCAAGTTACTGCATTATGTTTTCAAAATTACAACTACAACCCTCTTCTAGAAGGGTCTAGGGTGTTCTAGCTTCAATCTCTAACAGATTTCCTAAGTAAGATACCTATATTATCCTTCTATGCAAACTAAATGTACTATCCTATACTAAACTAAACCAAACCCCTCTTAAACTTGGTCAAATGACCATGGTTAAGCAACAAATGGATTGGGAGCTTTCAGCTATAACCAAACATCACTAATCATAAAGAACACCTAATAATTAACACTAATTAACCAAGATAAAATAAGCCTTCAGTTATGACCAAATTGAAATTACTCTAATTAACACTAAAAACCCTAAGGCTGAATTAAAACCAACGCAATATTGTAATACCAATCATCAACTTAATAAAATTTTGGGCTCAAACCAGATCAAATCAAACAGAATCAAAATAAAAACGCAAAAACCAATAACTCAGTAAAGCAGAACAAAATCAAATTGAAATCCTAGAACCCTAAGCCATGCATCATGAAGAACAATTAATTATAGGGAATCCGCCAAACAAAAGAAAACAGGCTTAGCTGATTTGTCTTCAATTAAATGAACTCCAATCTGTCCTTCAACTGATGTGGTTCATTATAAATGTCCCAGGCGACTGAAACTTGACAGAATCTGAATTCGGAAACCCTAAGTCCGGGATTTGAGCGGTTAAGGCTGGATTTGGACGGAACTAGCCTAGGTTTTTTAGGAAAAAGAGGGTAAAGAGCCCTTAGGGTGGGGTTTTGGGGAGGATTGACTGTGGCGCCGCCACCCGAATACAAAGGCGGCGGCTAGGGTTCATACTTCAAACTAAGATTCGACGAATTCGGGTGTGTTTTGAGGGAAACTAGAGTCAGATTTGGAAAGGGGAGATGGAGAAGATACTATTGTGTTAATTTGGGCGGGTTTCGATAATCTAGGGTTTTGAGCAAAATCTTCGATTCAAGATTCGAAGACTTCGACGGGGATTCGAGGGAAAATGTTTAGGGATTTAAAGAGAGGAGGGTGAGGAGATGTTGTGGTGTAATTTTGGAGTCGTTTGGGTGATCGCCGCCGGCGGAGACGATTTCCGGCCGGCGGTTTGCGGCGGAAGACGGTGGGGTGTAGGGTTTGTGTGTGAGAGGGGTTCTGAGAGACGGAGAGGGGGTAGGGGGTAGGGGGTAGGGGATCCGACACTTTTATACCCAATGATCAATAGTTGCTAGCCGTTGGATCTAGAAACATAGACGGCTGAGATCAAGGCCATACCAAATGGCGTCGTTTGAAGGGGTGGGGCTAGACCGGGTATTGGGTATTTGGGCTGGGTTGGCTGAATTGAAACGTTTGGGCTCCTACTTTGGCCCAAAAAGTCCTCTTCTTTCCAATTTAAGACACAAAATCCTTTTCTTCTTTTTCCCTCTTTTTTATTTTATTTTTTTAATTAGATAAAAACCAAAATTAATATCTAGACCTTAATTAACTAAAAAAACTAGTTAAACCTAAAATGACAATTGATACAATTAACTAAAAATAGATTAACAGAAAATCTACTCAAAATCAAGGCTAGAATTAAAAGTGTAGTCTAAACTACTTTTTTTTTGTGATTTTTCCATTTAATGAAATAATTAATTTTCTGATTAATCCTAAAATATAAAATTAAGCCCTAAATGCACATGCCAAGCATATTTTTTGTTTTTCATTAATAAAAATGCACAAACAAAAATGCAAACAATTAACATAAAATGTCACAAAAATCCACAAAATTGCAAAATAATGAAAGAAATCATTTTGTTTGAATTTTTAGGAAGAATTCATATAGGGCAAAAATCATGTGCTCACACTCACAACATTGAATACAAGAACATTCTCTGCTCTCTAACATAAAAGCATTCTCCCTTGATTCTATTTATTGCTTACATTTATTGTGTTCTATTAATTGATCTATATTTATTGGTCTTCATTTATTGTTCATTATTGATCATAAAGAGCCTTCATCCAAGCTCTCAAAGTTGTTAGTCCTTTACCGATTGTCCATAACGTAGCATCGAGCTCGACCTCGAGGCCCCGTATAACAAGGCTCGAGGCCCCGATTCTCAGCCACACAGTTTGCTTAAACACACTATCTTCAAGCTCTTATCTTATTTTCTAGTCTCTTACTTAGCATCTATTGCTTAACAACTAGCATAAAAGTAAATCACGTATTTTTAGAACCACAAAATCAAATCTAATTGTTATTACCCACTTTTACGGTAAATAGTTTGGCGCCCACCTTGAAGCTAAAAATAATTGTGATTGTTTTCTTGCTGGTTTACTACATACCGTAAGTTATCTTTCACACTTTTTCTCGTCCAAGAATTTTTGATTTCAGGTCAAAATGCCTAACTCAGTAAATGCACGTGACAACAACGGTCCTGAGGACCATGGAGAAAATAGCGTAGCTGTTCCAGGTATTAGTGTACCGCCACAAAACCCTGGGGACGCACTAGAGCCAATCCCTGTGGATGTGATCTCACGTGATGCGTAACACGTCGATATGAGCTCCTACACCAACATGAGTACACGCAAAGAAAAATGAAACGGAACGGAAAAACCTCAGCACGTCGTCCATATGATCATCGGAGGGACCGACGTTCCCCAAGGGCTCGTGATCAAACGGGCAAGGGTTTCCGTCGCAATGGAAGGGCAGACCCGGGGTCGCATGCCCAAGGACATCCTTGCCTTCAGTGACGAGGACTTCGAGACCTTGTCCCATCCCTATAATGACGCGCTGGTAATTTCATTTCTCTTGAATAACATTCAAATTAAACGTGTACTCGTAGATCCAGGTAGCTCGGCCAACGTAATCAGGTCGAAGGTGGTAGAGCAGCTCGAATAGCTGGATCAAATCATACCTACCTCCCGAGTCCTCAGCGGTTTCAACATGGTCGCCGAAACGACCAATTGGGAAATCACCCTCCCGGTCAACGTGTTCGATACAGTTCGAAACACAAAATTTCATGTCATGGAAGGTGACATAAGATACAATGCATTACTTGGAAGACCATGGATACACCACATGAAGGCACTACCATCAACACTTCACCAGAAGATAAAGATTTCGGCGGAAGACGATGTAAAAATGGTATATGGAGAACAACACGCGGCGAAGGAGATGTTTGCGGTTCATGAGGAGCCACCGGCCTCAATACCCTCCACCTCGGAGGAGCCGGAGGACAAATATACCCCCGAGAATGATGAAGAAGACTTCCTGGCCCCACGAACCTTCATTGCCCCAGAAGAATCATACGCAACAAAATCGAAAGTGGAAGAGCTGGAACAAGCTGTTTTGGTCGAGCATCTCCCAGATCGGAAGGTATACCTGTGAACGGGATTAACCCCCAAACTCAGGAGGAAATTCATTCAATTCCTTATTAATAACATCGATTGCTTTGCTGGTCCCATTTAGATATGACAAGGATCCCGCCGGAAATAACCACCCATCGTCTAAGTGTCGACCCCAGGTTCAAACTGGTGAAGCGAAAAAGAAGACCTCAGTCCGAGGTAAAACACGCGTTCATCAAGGATGAGGTAACAAAACTCCTCAAAATAGGATCTATTAGGGAAGTAAAATATCCCGAATGGTTGGCCAACGTGGTGGTAGTTCCCAAAAAAGGGAATAAATTAAGAATGTGCGTGGATTATAAAGACTTGAATAGAGCATGCCCCAAAGATTCATTCCCGTTGCCCAATATAGATCGCTTGATCGATGCTACGGCCGGCCACGAGATCCTCACCTTTCTTGACGCCTACTCGGGGTATAATCAAATTCAAATGAACCCCGAGGATAGGGAAAAAACATCGTTCATCACGAAGTACGGTACGTACTGCTATAATGTGATGCCCTTCGGGCTAAAAAATGCGGGAGCCACGTACCAACGCCTAGTTAATAAGATGTTCGAAAACGAAATAGGCAATTCCATGGAAGTTTACATTGATGATATGTTAGTTAAGTCCCTGCGCGCAGAGGACCATTTAACTCATTTGTAGGAGACATTCGACATCCTCAGAAGTTACAATATGAAACTCAATCCTGATAAATGTGCCTTCGGAGTGGATTCGGGCAAGTTCTTAGGCTTCATGGTGTCACGCCCAAAACTCGATGAGGGATGGCCGGCACCCAGTGCCGTACTCGGCCTGAGCGTACCACTCCTTAATTGTGAACTCTGGAGGGGTAACCCTCAACTTAGGCCGATGAGGCCATATTCTGAATCGTCTGAAAGTAACGCCTCTCTCATCTGTGGGGTAAACATACCCAAAAGCTGATATATATATAACTGTGCAGGCTGATGAAGCTGCCACGAACATCTACTGACATAAAAATTATGCAGGACTCGTCTACAAGCCTCTAGCGATAGCTGAACTGTGGCATGGTCGGGACAAGGCCTCGACCTACCCATCAAACCTGTATATATAAAAAATGGACTCCAAGGTCTAGACCTGGTAACCTCGAGGAAGTGGAGCTTACCAACCAAGCTGCATGCATGAAATGCAGCGTCCCCAGCTAAAAGGACATCAGTACAAAATAATGTACCGAGTATGTAAGGCAACAAAATAACCGAAAGCTAAAACTGAACTGATAATATAATAACTGAATGTAACTGGGAGTCAAAGATAATCTGAAGATATGCTTACCTGCTGATACTGACTCAACTCTCTCCATATAGTATGTAAAATAGTTGTCCGGCCCTATAAGGCTCGGTATGTATAACTGCTCTGCCGTAGTAGGCTCGCTCATAGGCGCTCGGCCATACTAGGCTCTGTATCTCGGCCATTCTTGGCTCGCTCATAGGCACTCAGCCATAGTAGGCTCGGTATATAACTTACCATCTGATCGGAGGTTGCCCAATAAGGGCCTGCCCATCGATTATAGCTCGATGGTGGTGAAAATACTGTATTGCTGTATATATATTGACTCTCTGCTCTTCTGGCTGAAAGAAGATAAAACTAAACTAAATATGAAGTCTCGATAAGGGACAATGCTGTAACTTAGGAGACTTGGAAAATGTAGATAAATGAAGGAATATGAACTTCTGTTTATGTCTCGTTACAAACACATGTAGTTACTGGATCATGCCAAAATGAAAGAAAGGTTTAGCCTTAACAAACCTTATCACAATATGTCAAATAACCACGTTAAACTCGTCTTGTTGCACCTTAATCATATTTGTTGAATATCTCAGCTCCTATCTTGATCTTCAACCCTTAGGTTTTCCTCCAACTAGAACTTGAAAAGAGGAGAAAATTATTTAAGGTTTTGTGTTGAATTTTTGGGAGGATTTTGCTGGGGTGTACATCAGATTCTTTTTGATATATTATGAGTGTAATATCTGAAGGAAATCATCCCTTAAAAGGGCTTTTTGGCCGACCTTGGAGCTTTTAATTGAGGCCTCTCCTTTTGGCAAGTAGGTGATGCACTACTTGTCACCTACCAGCCTGTGCAGTCTCGTGAAAACATTAATATCTCTCTATTCCAATGTGGTATCAATGGGCGGTTTACTCCGTTGGAAACTAGACTCATATATCATCCTGTAATTTGGTAGGTAGCTCATCCTGTAATTCCATGTTCATTGGGAGAAATGCTCAGCTACATTTGACCTGATTTTCAGCATATTTATGAATGTAACTTGTGATGATCTTTTCCAACTTTTGTTCCACAACTCACTTGACTTTAAAACATGACACACGACTATCATACGACTAAAATAACTGATAATATAATATCCATATAATGTTAAGCACCCTAGTCTCACCCCAAAAGTACATGTTATAACATTCCCAACTTGTCGACTTTTGACGAAACTAATTTTCTTCAATTCATTTAGCTTGTAAGCATTCAAACCCTCTTGGTACTTGGTATTCATGATCTTAAATATTTGTAACCTCCAAGTTAACATGATTAACTTACTTGATGTACTTTCGCAGATGATCTCATTTCATAGCTTCCATCAGTTGACTTGCGATGTACTTTTAAGTACAAAAACATGGGGTGTAACACATGGTGTCAAACAGGGGAATTGCGATCAATCCCGATAAAATCAAAGCCATCGAAGAGATTACGATGGTGAATAATGTAAAGACCGTGCAGCGGCTGACTGGGCGAATAACGGCTTTGGGCCAGTATCGAGGTCGTCGGACAAGAGTCATTATTTCTTCTCCCTACTCAAAAAGAAAAATAGCTTCGAATGGACTCCATAATGCCAGCGTGCTTTAGAGGAGTTGAAGCGATGCCTGATGAACCCACCTTTACTTCACACCCCAAAGGAGGATGAAACACTATATTTGTACCTGGCTGTGTTTGAGGTAGCGGTAAGTGGTGTGCTAGTTCGAGAAGAGCAAGCTACACAATTCCCTGTCTATTATGTAAGTCGGACCCTGGGAGATGCCGAAACCAGGTATCCGCACCTGGAAAAGTTAGCTCTTGCATTAATAGGTGCATCTCGAAAGTTAAAGCCTTATTTGTAGTGCCATCGTATTTGTGTTTTAACAACATATCCTCTCCAAAGCATATTGCATAAACCCGAACTGTCGGGCCGTCTAGCCAAATGGGCAATCGATCTCGGGGGATACGATATCGAATACCAACCTGTACGGCCATCAAGTCCCAAATTCTGGCGGATTTTGTGGCCGACTTCGCACCTGCCCTCGTGCCCGAGGTAGAGAAAGAACTTCTACTAAAAATGGGCACATCTTCGGGGGTATGGTCCTTGTTCACCGACTGTGCCTCGAACGTGAAAGGGTCCGGACTCGGTATAGTCCTAAAGCCGCCTACGGGTGGCATAATTAGGCAATCTATAAAAAATACAAAATTGACTAACAACAAAGCCAAGTATGAGGCTATGATTGCAGGTCTGGAATTGGCCAAAGGCCTAGGATCAAAAGTCAACGAAGCAAAATGTGATTCCCTTCTGGTAGTAAATCAGGTGAATGGGAGCTTCAAGGTTCTAGAAGACAGGATGCAAAGATACCTAGACAAAATTCAAGTCACATTGCACCGCTAATGGACCCTGGTCCACATACCTCGAGAGCAGAATAGCGAGGCCGATGCCCTTGCAATCCTGGGATCATCTGTCGAGGAAGATGACCTACTTCCCGGGGCTGTTGTTCAGCTATCCAAATCAGTGATCGAGTAAGGCCACGCCGAGATCAACTCCACCAGCCTAATATGGAATTGGAGAAACAAATATATCTATTACTTGAAAAGCGGGAAGCTACCCGCGGACCTAAAGGAATCGAGGGCTCTGCTAAACAAAGCAGCCCGATTCTCGCTCGATGAAAATGGAACTCTGTACTGGAGAACCCTTGATGGGCCTCTAGCAGTATGTCTGGGGCCGAGAGACACAGATTATGTGCTCCGAGAAATCCATGAGGGCACGTGCGGAAATCACTCCGGTGCCGATTCCCTAATCCAGTAAATAATTAGAGCAAGCTACTATTGGAACAACATGGAAAAAGATACCAATGAATTCGTCCGTAAGTGCGAAAAATGCCAAAGATTTGCCCCAATGATTCACCAACCCGGTGAACAGCCACATTCGGTCTTGTCACCTTGGCCCTTTATGAAGTGGGGAATGGACATCGTAGGACCTCTGCCGACAGCACCAGGTAAAGCTCGATTTATTTTATTTATGACTGGCTACTTCTCGAAATGGGTGGAAGCTCAGGCCTTCGAAAAGATAAGAGAAAAAGAAGTCATTAACTTCATCTGGGACCACATCATGTGCCGAATCAAAATTCCTTCCGAGATAACATGTGATAACGGGAAGCATTTCATCGGAAGCAAAGTAACACAGTTCCTCGAGGATCATAGAATCAAAAGAATCCTGTCAACACCCTACCACCCATGCGCAAACGGCCAGGCCAAGTCCACAAACAAGACCATCATTCAAAACTTGAAGAAAAAGTTAGAAAGTGCAAAGGGAAAATGGAGAAAAATATTACCCAAAGTACTGTGGGCATATCGAACAACTCCGAAATGAAGCACAGGAGAAACACCTTTCTCTCTAGTTTATGGCGCCGAGGCTTTGATATTGGTCGAGGTCGGGGAACCAAGCGCCAGGGTTTGACACACAACCGAAAGCTCAAACAACGAATCCATGACTGCGGCTCTCGAGCTATTGGATGAAAAGCGAGAAGCTTCGCTGGTCCGAATGGCCGCCCTAAAACAAAGGACCGAAAGGTACTATAACAGGGGAACAAATCTCCGACATTTCGAAGTCAGGGACTTGGTCCTGAAGCAAGTCACCCTAAACACTCGAAACCCTAATGAAGGAAAGCTAGGCCGGAATTGGGAAGGACCGTGCCGCGTCTTCGGGGTGGTCGGTAAAGGGTCCTACAAGCTCAGTACCATGGAAGGAGACCAGCTTCCGAGCAATTGGAACATATCAATGCTCAAATGCTACTATTGGTAAGGAGTTTGATGAAAGACGCCAAAGCATCTCCAACTTGAAGACCTTATGTTTCAAAGCATGCGTTGCACTCTTTTCCTTCGACCGGGTTTTATCCCAAGAAGGGCTTTACCGGCAAGGTTTTTAACGAGGCAACACCTTTGTGTTACCTAAGGAAAACTCAACAAGTATTCAAGGCTTCTCTTCAATCAACCTCGAATACTGGGGGACATTCACTCGGTAGATCAGCCCCTCAAGGAAATCAAGATGAGCAAAAAAGGGTCTCAATAGGAAAATAATGTATCAGGCAAAACGGTCGAATGAACCGTGTCCGCATAGAATAAATTGAACCCTTGGCAACCAAAACTTGTATACTTGTGCCAAGTAATCAAGGAATATTTTTCCATCAAAACATTTTTCACTTCAAAGAAACCCGCTACTTTTACGAGAATCGGCTTCAGAGCCAGAAAAATTTCCCGAATACTCGGGGAACTCGAGGCCATACGACCTCCGGGTTGGAAGCTTCAAACTCGTAAGCTCTCAATGAGGCAACATCTAGTTTACCAAGAATGACTCCAGAGCCGAAGAAACTTCGGCGTCTCGGGGACTGTCGTCGATTATCACCCCATCGAACTATCAGAAACACATATCCGTAAGACCTCAAGCGGGCGACCTCGAGCTCGAAAGCCCTCCATGCGGCAATACTAGAAAATGTAAGACCTCCACGAGGCATTATCAACAATATAAGACCATTAAAAGGAAACACCAAAACTATAAGACCTCGAGCAAGGCGTGAATTGTACTTGTACCAAGTAACCAAATCTGTAAGACCTCAAGTAAGGCATGTTGAAATTTGTAAGACCTTACCAAAAGCATAATCCCGATCTTAAAAGTTAAGGCTATATATCCGAACTTACAAGACCCCTAAAAAGGCATACCCTCTATATAGACGCCGAAACTACCTCACTCGGGGACTGAAAGGCTCCGGCCAAACGCAAATGACTCTGGTCACAAGGCTCCGGCCAAAATCACGCAATTCGGGGATGCCCGACCGTCACTATAAAATCACAGGACTTCAAAATCTTCGAAAAAACTTCGAGAAGAATCGGTTAATCAGGCTACCCTCGACATATCAGCTCCAAACTACATGCTTCGAAATCATTCAGCCATCGAGCGAAACCTCCCAAGGTGCTCATCTATCGCCATATAACGACACACAATCGAGGTTCTTATCGAATCGTCGAAGAGTCGGGCGAACATAAAAAATTCAAAAATCTTTAACGAGGGAAAAATAAAGCCTACACTAAGAGATCATACCGACCCGATGCATAAGAGCCACTACCGCCAGCCCATAGTAAAGGTCGTACCGACCCCATGCGTGAGAGCCACTGCCGCCAGCCCATATTAGAGGTTGTACTGACCCAATGCGTAAGAGCCTAAGGGCCGGTTTTAAATTCAAAAATAAAAAAAAATTGAGGGTCAATAGGCTCGAGTCGAAATCCGACTCGGAGACTGAGCCCGAAACAGTTAACTAAAAAATGCCTAAGGGCAAATACGTAAGAGCCACTGTCGCCAGTCTAAACTAAAAGTCGTACCGACCTAAATGCATAAGAGCCCCCGTTACCAGGTAGATCAGAGGTCGGATCGACCATATGCGCAAAAGCCTACGGGCCAGCATAACGAGCCTCAGGGCCGATTTGATGTCACAGCAACCCAACAGCTGGCCCAAAAAATCCCAGGACTGGTTTCTAGACCTAAAGGTCGGTAAACCCGAGTTGAAAACCCAACTCGGGGACTGAGCCCCGAACGGTCGACCTTCAACCATTACGAATCACTTGGCAATAGCGAAAACCCAAGGGTCTAACCTGAGATCCAAAAATCTAGGACCAAATTATCAAAAAATATTGCAGATTATTCCTAAAAAGTAGAAGAAAAACGAGAAATGATTCCATATATATATATATATATATATATATATATTTGCTCCCAGGGGTACGATTTACAAGGCCTATAAAGCCCTTTACAAGGGAGAGATCAAATAAAACCCTAATCTACCATCAGGTTTGTGCTTTCAATGGTTCCCTAGGAAGTTGTGTCCCAACGGTTTCGGCTACAGTCCCAGGGTCTTCAATGGCCTCTTTTCCTGCGGGGATCCCGCCTCAATCCTCATCATCTCCAGACCCACTGCTCGACACACCATCAGAAGTAAACAGGGCAGCAGCTTTCTCCTCTAGGGCCTTCACCCTCCCGAGATCAGTAGACAGATTAATGCCCCCCATATGTATATCCTCGAGATCCCGCCTCTGAGATTCTAACCGAGCATGTTCCACGGCTCGAGTCAATTTCAGTTCAGCTTCCGTGGGCACTCTCTTGGCTTGAGCATTTGTAACAACACCATCCTCTTTGTGCAAGGATATGAGCGCCTCGGCTTCAGCTTTTATCCCGGATAGCGCAGTAACTAACTCAGTATGAAGACCTCTATACTTACTACCCTCCGCCTTCGCATCGCGAAGTTGATGCCCGACTAAGGCCATCTTTCCCTGGAGGGTATCCCTCTCGGAAGCTATCTCACTCATGTGCCTTTTGAGTTCGAGAATTTCAGAGTCTCTAGCTCGGAGCTCCTCTCTCATTAGGGCATCTTTTTCTCAAAATGCGCAAATCAGATAAAAAATGTCAAGACGCTAAGATCTGGTAAGCATCCAGATTAAAGCAAGCGGAAACTAACCTGCACAGCGAGATGGGTCTTCTCACGCTCGTGGTGGGTCACCTCAGCTTTAAACTGGGCGAAGGTCTAATTATAAAGCGTCCTGGCTTGGAGCCGTGGAAGAAGCAAGTTAGAAAAACGGAGATCAGGACGACAAGCAGAATTTACAAAAGTTACCTGCTCCCAGAGCCTGTCTACCTCACTGAAAATGAGTGAGGCATCAAGCTCAGGGATTTTCTCTGGCGCAGCTAAAGGCCTTTCAAATGCATCCTTATCTCTGATGGGCAGCCCCACATGAGAAGGATCTTCATTCTGGGTATCCTGCATTTCCTTAAGAGGTAAAGTCGGCCTCGGAGGAGAATCGCCCACGTTAATAACACCGACGGGATCTGTCGGTGCCGTCTCTTCTTTCCGATGAGCTTCAGAGCTAGGTTCCTCCAGACCGCCTACCGAATGCGCCTCAGCTCGAGGAATACTTTGGCCGCCCACCAGCTCAAGGACGTTACCCAGTACATCCTCGAATGCCTCTTCAGTGCGAGGTTGGACAAAGACATCACCAAGTTCTCACTTGGAAGCTACTGTCTATGTGGTATAAGGAGCGATCGGGTTTTCCCCTCCCTCGGATGCTATCGAGGAACCATCTTTCTCCTCGCCTTTAGTTCGGGGACTCCCCGCTACTCCTATAGTTAAGGCTGCTGAATTAGCCTTAGGTTCCCCCACTTTCGCTTTCTTGGATTTTGGAGGCTCGTTCAATGATTCCCTCCGCCTTTTCTTCTCATCGTTCGGTCTCGGGGTATCCGCTTCACCAAGTTGTGCTTCCTTCATCAGAGGGACCTCCCCCAGACCTGCTCGAATATGAAATATAAACATAGGGAGTGAGGCTGCTATCAATAGGAGTTCTGTTAAGAGATACAATTACAGCAGAAGTAAAGGCTCACCATGGTCCGTGGCTTCCCAACGAGCCTGGGAAAGATCGCGCCACACGCGCTCAACATATGGGCAAATCAAATCCAGCTGGTTGACCCAGCCCGAGAGGTCCTTAACCTCTTTAGGGTACACGGCGACAGTTGCATCAGCAGGAGAGGTCAGTTCGTAAGAAAATGTATCCAGAGAGAATCAAGAGAATATTTAACTGGCATATCTACTTACGATTCATGTTCCACTTTTTGGGGAACGACATCATCCTCGCTGGAATCAGGTTCACGGTCCTGACTCGGAGAAAACGGCTCATCCACCCTCCGTTCCTAGCCTCGGCGGTACAAGGCAAAAGGGCCCTCGAGGCCCGACAGTGGAGCTTAATGAGGCTCCCGCGGAAGAGTCGGGGACTATACATTCTGACCAGGTGGTCAAGGGTTAAAGGCATCCCCTTAAACATGTTTGCATAATATCCGGTCATGTAAACAATGCACCAGAACAAAGGATGAATTTGGCCGAGGGTTACTTGATACCGTGTACAAAAATCAAGGATCACGGGGTCTATTGAAGGCAAGGATGGTTCCAATGGGCCAAGGGTGAATGGATAAGTATTCACACTGAGGAAGTCGGCCTTATATGTCGTTATATCCTCCCCTCGAGAAGGAATCTCCACAAGCACTGTGTCCCCCCAGCGGCAGTCGGCCTTCACCCTTTCAACTTCTGTTGTTAAACTAACGTATTGAGACACAGGCTCGCACCGTCCCGACCTCGAAGAAGGTTTTTTGATCTTGAAGTCGAAAGTCGTTTCAAAGGATCCTGGAACAC
The DNA here is from genome assembly GCF_001879085.1 of Nicotiana attenuata. Taxonomy (NCBI): domain Eukaryota; kingdom Viridiplantae; phylum Streptophyta; class Magnoliopsida; order Solanales; family Solanaceae; genus Nicotiana; species Nicotiana attenuata. The sequence goes on from NW_017676907.1 coordinate 13,507, forward strand.
ATTCCCCAACGTGAGGAGGCATCGTTGCCTTACCCTTAGACGAGCATGAGGAAGAAGAAGGCACGCCTTCCTGAGGAACAGGGGTGGAAGTTTTTGCCATTATTGTTAGAAGGTCTTATAGGGGAAAAGAAATTTGCTTTTCAGAGGAGAACGCAACAGAGGTAAGAAATACTCTTTCGAGGGATTGATGGTGCAGTGGAAAATAAAGAGCGAAAGAAGAAGTATTTGTAGAGGTCTGACGCGCGCATTGGAGCGAACCAGAGGACAGCCAACCGCTGCAGCTAATTCAAAGGCTTTTAAGGGCTGTGTGGACGCGACCTTTGGACACCTCATTCTGTCATATCAATCACTTGATAGGGCGTGACCACCATCGTGGTAAAGGCACCGAAGGAGTGAGAGTTCGAGGTCGTTTCTTATCGCTTCACTTTAAGAAACGTGGGGACTATCTGTATACGGTAAAAATAGAAGGCCCGATTTTATGGCCATCGTAGCACTTTGCAAAGCGTCTCCAAAGGCTCGAGGTTCGACCCCAAAGGTTCCTAACGTTCGATCTCGAGGCAGTACAACTCGATGATTATCATGAGAGAAGGTGAAGATCCCAAGGCAAGTGCTCAGAACTGACAACACCTGCAAGAGAAACGCTAGCCTGTACCAGAGTAGTAAATAGTTGTGCCAGCTGTATTTCTTTGTAATAATCACTCATGTACTATGTTGATATTTCCCTTCTTATATATAGGGGATCCTTGTCATTTTGTAAGGGGGTATACAACACAACTCACAACATTGAATACAAGAACATTCTCTGCTCTCTAACTTAAAAACAATCTCACTTGATTCTATTTATTGCATACATTTATTGTGTTTTATTAATTGTTCTTCATTTATTGTTCATCATTGATCATAAAGAGCCTCCATCCAAGCTCTCAAAGCTATTAGTCCTTTACAAATTGTCCATAACGTAGCATTGAGCTCGACCTCGAGGCCCCGTATAACCAGGCTCGAGGCCCCAATTCTCAGCCACTCGGTTTGCTTAAACACACTATCTTCAAGCTCTTATCTTATTTTCTAGTCTCTTACTTAGCATCTCTTGCTTAACAACTAGCATAAAAATAAATCACGTATTTTTAGAGCCACAAAATCAAATCTAATTGTTATTACCCATTTTCACGGTAACCAACCCTCGATCTACGAAGCCGTTCTTCTCGAGCATCGATGAGGATAAGGATCGGGGCCGAATGAGCTGGTTTGTCTGAGTGAGGACCTCGGACATCATCTCGGTCGAAAGGATGCCATTCCTGGAAAAGTGGAATATGGAGCATATGTGCCTCTCCCTTGAGCATGTTTTATTGCCTTCTTACCAGTTTCTCAAAAAATGATCTTCGTTTTGATTATGCAGCCGCCGTTTGGTACCCCGACACAGTCCAGGACCTATCAGGGCGGATTAGGCGGTTGAATTCTTCTTTTCCTTAGCTCGAGCATTCCTGGCGCGACTTGGACAAAACGCGGTGGCCGGCCAAGAATCATAGTAAGCTTTTTACCGCTATCTTAACTATGTTTCCATATCCCTTTTGAATATCTTCCATGTTGGCGCGCTTTGAGCATTACGCTTGTGCAGGCCTTGGTGATGGAGTGTTAATGAGGCCACCTCCCGTCGGCGAGGAAGGGACCTCAAAGCCCAGCAAGGGCAAAAAGAGGAAGAAGGAGGCGACTGCCGAGTCTCCTAAGTCACATAAACCTAAACCTCGCAGGCCTCGGGCTGATGCCAAGGTCTCGATTTCGGTCACTGCAGCTAGCGCCGAGGATGAAGATGACGATGATGACGAATATCCTTTGGTACAAAGGATGAGATCGGGCACGGATGCTCCGCAGGTTGCTCGGCCGAGGGCCATTGAATTGGGAACGGTCGATATGGATCGAGCCCGTGCCGAGGAGACCCCCTAGGGGGTGCGGATACGGTCCCCGATCTCTAAGCCGGACATGGTACAGTCCATGTCGGGGGACCTGCTGCTGATGATTTTGGAGGATCTCAGCCCGAAGCTTCTCGGGGGCAAGATGAGACCCTTAGAGAACTTAATACCCTAGGTGGCCTTTCTTTTGGCCATTCTTACTCACCGGGGGAATTCTGGGATACACAGGACCCAAATATCGCCAATGTGGGGGCCTCTCACGGAGGGAAAGATGTACTTCAAAAACTCCTTGCCGGCGTCAACGAGGATATTGACCTCGATGCTCCCGTTTCTCTCGAGGAGGCGGAGGGGTGTTACACCCCGTGTTTTCGTATGTAAGAGTACATCATAAGTCAATTAATGTGAGCTCAGAAAGGGAATCATCTTTTAAAAGTTTACAATGTTAGTTCATCATGTTAATGTGGAGGTTATAAATATTTAAGATCATTAGTACCAAGTAGCAAGAGGGTTTGAAGGCTTAGAAGCTAAACGAATTGAAGAAAATAAGTTTCGTCGAAAGTCGACAAGTTGGAATATTTTACCATGTACTTTTGGGGTGATACTAGGGTTATTAACATTATAAGGAGATTATATTATGAGTTATTTTAGTCGTACGATAGTTGGTGTTATGTTTTGAAGTCAAGCGAGTAGTGGAACAAAAGTTGGAAAAAGGTCATCACAAGTTCCATTCATAAATGTGCTGAAAATTAGGTCAAATGTAACTGAGTTTTTCTCCCAATATACATGGAATTAGGGGATGATCTACCTATCAAATTAAAGATCTATGAGTCTAGTTTCCAACGCAATAAATCGTTCATCAATACCACATCGGAGTAGAGAGATATAGGCATTTTTGCGAGCCTGCAGAAGCTGCTAGGTGACAAGTAGGTGTGTCACCTACTTGGTTAAATGATAGCCCAAAAATAGGAAATTTCGGGTCGGCCAAAGAGCCCATTTAAAGGGTTATCTCCTGCAATATAACCCTCACTATATATTACAAATAACCAGACCTAAACCCCTGCAAACTTCCTCCCAAAAATTATCCACAAACCCTAATCGATTTTTCCTCTCTTTCATGTTTTAATTGGGGTAAAACCTAGAGTTTGAAGAACCAAGGGAAGGGCTGAGTTATCCAACAAGTAAGGTGAGTTTACTGCTCTTTTTCATACATTTATTCTTCTGTGAATTCATGGTAATTCGTTCTATACATGTAAGAACTCACGGGACGGTGATCGGAAGCCGTGAGTTCGAGTTATTCACTTGTAGCGGACTGTTTTGTGGACTGTTTTGTGTTGCTGTTGGGCTGCGTGTTTTACTACTGTTTTGTGGAGTTTTGGAGGAGGAAGGGTGTGGAGAAACACCATATATATGTAGGGTTGTGGGCTGGTAGTTCTTCGTAACATTTCCGGGTCGTTTGACACGACTACGGTGGTCGTCGTATGTATGAAGTGATTAGGTTGTGCGTGGACTGTTTTGGGAGGCTCAATATGATTATTATTGATGTTGTTTGGGCTGTTTGGTGATTGTTTGGAATTGTGTGAAGTCATATATATAGGGGAGGTGCTGTCCGTTTCATCGTAAAATAGGTTGTGGTCGATACATAATAGTTATGACGCTTGAATGATAACTACAGTATCATTTCTCTTATTGTAGACTAAGGAGTCGTGAAAATTGCATAGCTTGAGATTGGGGCAGTATATACAAGGTATGTTAAGGCTCTTACTTCTTTCTTTTGGCATGATCTAAAGTGACATGAACATAAATGGT
>NW_017676907.1:24119-37227 GCF_001879085.1 Nicotiana attenuata
ATGTAGGGTTGTGGGCTGGTAGTTCTTCGTAACATTTCCGGGTCGTTTGACACGACTACGGTGGCTGTCGTATGTATGAAGTGATTAGGTTGTGCGTGGACTGTTTTGGGAGGCTCAATATGATTATTATTGATGTTGTTTGGGCTGTTTTGTGATTGTTTGGAATTGTGTGAAGTCATATATATAGGGGAGGTGTTGTCCGTTTCATCGTAAAATAGGTTGTGGTCGATACATAATAGTTATGACGCTTGAATGATAACTACAGTATCGTTTCTCTTATTGTAGACTAAGGAGTCGTGAAAAATTGCATAGCTTGAGATTGGGGCAGTATATACAAGGTATGTTAAGGCTCTTACTTCTTTCTTTTGGCATGATGTAAAGTGACATGAACATAAACGGTACGCTAATTCATAACGGATCTACTCCTAGAAACTAAGGTTGTCCATGTTGTTCTTTCCTTATAAAGTTATTCTAAACAAGTGGTATAATCCTTAAATCCTACTAAGGTTCATATTGATGGTAGGGATGTCCATAATGTTCTTAAGTCACTCCAAAAGGTTTAGAACTTGATTCCATGAGTCGAGCATACATTATATATATGTATCTATTTTACTCTACCGAGCCGCGCTATAGTCGGCCGGGTATGGCACCTATTGTGCAACCACTGATCAGTTGGGTTTACCGAGCTCCACGTGCCGGGTACGTTTTTACCGAGTCCTCTTTGAGGTCGGGTATGATATGATGATGAGGATACCCACAGAGGCGTATGTTTTTAAAAGTTTATGTATATATATGTATTATGCATTTCATGTTAGTAGCCCCCAGAGGCACTCAGATGTTACAGGTTGTATCTCCTCTATCTCTCTTTACATTACTGTTCTTATTTATGCTTTCCTGCCTTACATACTCGGTACTTTATTCGTACTGACGTTCCTTTTGCCTGGGGATGCTGCGTTTCATGCCCGCAGGTCCCGATAGACAGGTTGACATTCCTCCTAGTAGGCTATCAGCTCAGCGATGGTATTGGTGTACTCCACTTGCTCCGGAGTTGCCTATTTGGTCAGTATGCTTTGGATATGTATTGATTGGTATGGCGGGGCCCTGTCTCAACCTTTATGATTTTATGTACTCTTAGAGGCTTGTAGACAGATGTCAGGTGTATGGATACTTGTATGGCCTTGTCGGCCTATGTTTTGAGTTTACAAATGGTCATGTCGGCCTTATAGGCCCGTATGTCACATGTATAAGTTTGTATATCTTGCTGGGTCATCAAACGTTAAGTATTCCCTTATGTTTTATTCTTGTTATCTCATGAAGGGTTTTCTAGCTCATTTACCTATGATAGTATGATAAGAAAGATATGTTACGTTGGTACTCGGTTGAGTAAGGCACCGGGTGCCCATCGCGGCCCTTCGGTTTGGGTCGTGATAAGGGGCTTCACCAGCAGGTGATACTTTTGACATACCATTCATGTCTTAAATCTTTGTGCTCGACTTTCTAACTTTTCTGCATTGTTGTAGGCTAAGAAGATGTACGACTTTGCCTTCCATAGGCTCCAAGATGAGGTTTCTTGCTGCGGGAAAGAGCTCGAGGTGCTTACCTCGGCGCCGATAGAGTCGGAGGCCTCTTCTACCCGAAAGAAGGAGGAGTTGAGTAGGCTCCGGGCGAGGTTGGAGGCAGTGTGCCAAGAAAAGGCTGGCCTTACTGAGCAGGTAACACTGTATTTATGAACTTGTATTTTATTGTTTTAACTTAATGCTTACCAACTTGCTTTACCATTGCAGATCGAGCAAAAGGATGCCCTTGTGGGGCAACTTTGGGAGGAGGCCATCGCAAAGGATGTGGAGGTCCTCGAGCTGAGGGGGCAACATGAGCCCGTGACCTCGGAGAGGGACCTTCTTCGGATGGAACTGTCGTCGACCCGAGACCTTCTTCAATGTGCTAAGAAGGAGTTTTCCGCACTATTGGCGGCCAAGTCTGCGGATGAAGAGGATGCGTCCTCGTATAAGAAAGATGCCGCCACTGCAAATGAATGAGCTCGAGAGATATCAAAGAAGGCCGGGCAGAAGCTAACTTGGGCCATTGCTCACGCTTGTGCCAAGGCAAGGAGGCAAGCGCTCGAGGAGGAAAGCGCTAAAGGCGCCGATCTCTCAGCCGAGATCGAAGAAGCTCGAGACTGAGAGGAAGAATTGGCATTCTCGGCCACTTCGAATGAGGGTTCCGGAAGTTACCCGGAGAGTAGCGACGACGAAGAATAGACCTACGTCTTTTTCCTTTCTTTTTTGCATATAAACTCCTCGGGAAAAACGTATTGTAATGACACCCCTTGTAAATATATTTTTGGCAGAGCAAGAAAATTTTTCTGCTTCAAGTCTTCAAATTTATTTTCAAAGCTTATGCGAAGTTAGCCTGTTGAATTCTGATGTTGGCATTTCGGAGCCCATACTTGGAGTAGTCGGGACCCTCGAAATCGGGCACCATCTCGAGATTAGGTCGATAGCTATTTAGAATCGGTGCTTTCAACAACAAAAAATCCTCGGGGTCTCAACGGCTCCCAAGTGCCGCGTGGCAGTATCATTTATATACCACGGTTGTAAAGTGACCAGGGTGGTCCCACCGGTGCATCTCCCAAAAACGATACTTTCATGGTCAGAATTAATTCGCCTTCAGGATAGGCGAACAGTCGTTGCTTGCTTTATATATGCACTTACTTATTTCTTATCTGAGGACTCTGCTACTTTTGAGTAACTATCCCTTTCATAGAGCTCTTTTTTTGTGTTAGTTCTCTTACTATTTCAAATGCTTTCTCCCAAGCCTTTACCTGCCCTTTTCTTATTTTACCGTAGCCATGGCCCTATGTCCATACCCTCTCATCACGAAGAGGAGAGTTCCTCCTCTGCTTCACGCTCGGTCGGTGGTACACTACAAGTTTCTGGGGAGCTAACGTCGAGGTGCTTCGTCATGAGGAGGGATTTTGCGCTAGAGAGACCTCCCAATATTCAGGGCTATCGGGAGCATGCATCGAGGTTTATTTCCTCCATAGGGAAGGAGCACCTCGAGACACTTAGAATAGACTGCGGATGCGGAGAAGAAGTAGTACTACAGGTATCTTCCCCGAAAGAGAGCATCATGGCTCATGTCGAGGAGTTTTTGAATGTATATACGTACCCCTTTACGTTGGCCCGCCTTGATAGAGTCGTGCTCGAATTTTGTAGGAGGTTTCGGGTTACCCTGGCACAGGTTCACCTGTCGTTTTAGAGGATAGTGCTAATGATAAGATATTTTGTAGATAAAGCCGGGCTCGAGTTTACCCTCAGTCACCTTCTTAGACTGTACCGGCCCTTGCATCATCGAGGCTTGATTACTCTGCACCGTCAATCCACTCGGCCTTTTGCTGCCAGCAAAGAAGAGGATGGGGACCGAGGGTGGATGAGTCATTTCATCCGAGTGCGGACTGTCGATATTATCCCCGCAGAGTTCCTTCCGTTTCCTGAGAAATGGAACTTCACACGTAAGTGGTACGCTCGTGTTCTTATTTTTCTTGCCCATGATGAAGGCAGACTCTGTAAAGATGCTCTCTCTTTCTTTATTTTGCAGCCATCCCGTGGATGCCACATGAGGTTCCCGACCTGGCAGATTGGTCTCGAAAATTGGCAGCTTGCTCGACTTACGATGAGTGCAAGTGGCGAGATCTGGCTAAGGGTAGATGGGAGGCTAAACACCACGGTACGTGGTATGCGGCTTGCTTTCTTCGAGAGGTACTTTATTTCATGCGTACTAACTCCATCCCCCCAGGTATTGGAGATTTTTTTGAGATGAGGCCGAGCCCCCTCGGGAAGGAGGAAGAATTGTCAGCTTTGGGGTCGAGGACTGATAACAACTGGAAGGAGCCTTCGAAGAACGAGGATGCTCGTAGCGAGGCAAACTCTACACGAAGGCTCAAAGGAGATGTATCTGCCGATCCTGCAGCGTCTGAGGCTTCTAGACTTAGGAAAGTGGTTCCTTTCTTGCCGCCGTCTTCATTTTGCACCTAAGGTACTTCGAGGGATACAGGTGCTCAGCCGCCGTCCTTGCCCCCCGTCGAAGGCACTTCGAGGGATACAGGTGCTCAACGGCTTTGTTCTGTGGTGAGCTTTGATCAACTTCGTCGATCTCCTGATTTTATATTTTCATTTTTCTTATTGAGCTTCTTTTTCGTAGGCTTTTGACAAGCTCAAATTCGGACTGCTCCGCTGTGATGCCTGGTTAATGAAAGCCTTTGATGGGGAGAAGTCCCTCAGGCTTCTTTGTGATGAAAAGGGAAAATAATCGAGTCACCTTCGGTACGAGGCAAACCGAAGTCTGAACTACGAAAGCCACCTTGAAAAACAAGTAACTTTTACTCCGAGGGGATGCATGCTCCTTCTCCTATCCTCAGAGATTAATATTTCGATACCTCAGTTGCAGGGCAAGATAGAGGATTTGGGACGCCTTTGTGGCGAGGTTGGCCAGGTCAGGCATGTGTGTAACGAGCTAAGGGCTCAGATAGATGCCCATGTTGCGGCCAAGAAGAATGCTCTGGACAAGGTTTCTTCCCTCGAGGTGCAACTCCGAAACGCTCGTGAGAACAGCTCAGTTCGGAAGGACATGGTTGCGAGGCTCGAGTATGAGCTTCTGAAGGTGAAGGCCGAGGTTGTGGACGCACGGGCCGAAGCCGAAGCGATCCAAACCAAGGCTGATAAGAAAGTGGCCGTCTATTTGAATGACACTGCTGACGCTCGAGCTAAGTTGAGGGGGGCTCTCGACTGGGAGAGTAGGACCAAATAGTATGCTCGGTGCAAATATCGAAGGGAAACCCTCGAAGAGATTCATGCTAGGGGCTTCGATCTCTCAGAAGAGATAGCACAGGCCAAGGCGGATGAATACGATGCCAAGTTCCTTTTGTCCGGTCCAGAGATAATGAGGAAGAGTTTGATGGGGCCCTAGTCTCCGAGGGGAAAATAGATTACGCTTTTTTCTTTTTTATTCTTTGTACAGCGTTCTTAGAGAACTTTGTAAATGTTGCCTTGCGTCGCTTTATATATGCATATATAAAGAAACTTTTCGGTTTTTTCCTTTCATGAGTTTCAATTTGCTTGTACATGTCTTTCCTCGTTTTGAATTTGCAGACTCGTCGGTGATTGGCCAGACGATTTGGCTTTAGAGTAGAAACCCTTAGGTTTATTATTCGGCCCTGAGGCTTGTTGGGCTGGCCCGTAGGATTTTACGCGTGGGGTCGATACGATCTTTGATTTTAAGCTGGCGACAAAGGCTCTTATGCATTTAGGTCGGTATGACGTTTAGTTTAGGCTAGCGACAGCGGTTCTTACGTATTTGCACTTTAGGAATTTTTTAGTTAGCCGTTTCGGGCTCAGTCTCCGTGTCAAATTTTGACTCGAGCTTATTAAATTTCAAGCCGGCCCTTAGCCTCTTACGCATTGGGTCGGTATGACCTCTAATATGGGCTGGCAGAAGTGGCTCTTGCGCATTGGGTCGGTATGACCTCTTAGTGTACGCTTTATTTTTCCCTGGTAAAAGACTTTTAAAGTTTTTATGTTTGCCCGACTCTTCGACAATTCGATAAGAACCTCGATTGTGAGCCGTTATGCGATGATAGATGAGCACCTCGGGAGGTTTCGCTCGATGGCTGAATGATTTCGAAGCCTGTAATTTGGAGCTGATACGATTGGAGCTCTTTCTCTTAAGTCTAGGGTAGCCTGATTAACCGGTTATTTTCGAAGTTTTTTCGAAGTAATTGAAGGCCTGTGATTTTATAGCGACGATGGGGTGTCCCCGAGTCGCGTTAGTTTGGCTGGTAAAGCCTTGTGACCGTAGTCGTTGTATTCGGCCGGAGCCTTTTAGTCCCCGACTGAAGTAGTTTTGGCATCTATTGTCACGCCCTAAAAACCGAGGAGCGCGACCGGCGCTCAACCGAGTAAACCCGACTGAGCAAGCCTGTTAGGTTTCATACTACCCCATATTCGTCTTTGAATAAAGAGGAAATGAACACCATTAATCAAATTCTATAAATATATCATTAACGACTTCTATTTCATTTCCATTAGCAACTTCATTCGTAATTTTGAAGATATTACAAGTTTTATACATCTTTGCCAAACATCAATATTTCTATTTTTATTCCAATACCCGACACCACCCACAACCTGTCTACGGAGCCTCTAAATACAGCTGAAGAGAAATATGAAAATGCCGGCAACAAGGCTCCGGCTATACCTCGATATACAAGTACATGATGAACAGATGATACAGGACCCCAAAATAAAGTGGGGCTCGCCAAGTCGGCTGAAAAGAGGATGTGCCACTAGCTGCAACCAACACCGACTGCTATGGAACCACCTACATCCATTTAAAGATGTAGCGCCCCCGGCGAAAGGGACGTTAGTACCATGGAATAGTACTAGTATGTATAACTAAACACCATCTCATTAGAAAGAACTACCATGCAAGAACAAAGAAATCATAAACACCATCTCAATAGAAAGAACTATCATATACCTCATTTGAGACATATACCTCAATCACTATTTCATTGTCACTTTCCGGGTTCAATATCAACACATTACCACCATGTGTGTAGCATGGCATCCGATCGGCTAAGCCGTTACCAAGACGTTACCTCAATCACAATTTCATTCTCACTTTCCGATTTCAATATCAGCACAATACCCGCGTGTGTGTAGCATGGCGTCCGATCACGGTCCGATCGGCTAAGCCGTCTTACCAAGACGTTACACTTTTCCATTAATTATCTCACTTCAATTTTTGTTTCACATATATTAGTCATCGGCACTTGGGGCCACAATTATCACATCATACTTGGCACTAGGCCACATTTCATAATTCGAGCTCTTTTCCCCCACATTTCACATCAATATCAATTTCAACAACAAGCCATTCAATCCAAGACGTCAAGTACACACGAGAGGAATCATGAATCATGGGCATATACAATATTTCCGAAATCATACACCTCAAGTTCATTAGCAGCGGAACTTTAAACACAAAGGATTCTTCGAAAAAGAGGGGACAGACCAAACCACAATAGAAACACACATCAAAGGCATAAACAAGCAATTACACCAATTATTCTTGAATTACTCTTTTCCAATCATGACAATATACAATTTCAACATCGAAGTATGTAACAACTCAGATCACATTGGATGTACTTATAAGGCAAAACATTATCTCGAACAGCCACTTATGGGCATAAATTGTGTAAAAAGCCTTTAGGGCACTTTATTTTTGAAGTCATTTATGGAAAGCAGAGTCAAGGCTCATTTCATAATTTGTTTCATATTTTCTCATGTCATAGACATCACCGGGCACAATTATAATTCAAGTTCTCGGCACGTTGGCCACACTCTATTTCCCAAATTCATTTGATTTATTTCAAACATCTATATACATAGAGGATTTCACATAGTTTGGCATAACAATCTCAATTTAAACTTGACTTAAAATCTAAGCATTTTAGCACTTAGTTCACATTCTTCACATATCCTCAATTTACCAAGAATAGCATATTAAACACATGGAGACGCACCTTCCACATACATTCTGACAACATCAATCGATTTAATATAAAAAGTACTACATCAATCAAATTTCGGACTTACAATATTTGCACAGACACCATGGAAGCTCAATTTCTAAGAAGAGGGGGTTTTAGCCATACATACCTCAAAGAGCTTTTCCTTAAGTTTCTACAACGTTCCGAAAATTCTAGCAATCCCAATCTACTATGAGACATAACAAAATTGAACACAAATTAGGAAGATATTCATGGTTTTGGCTCATTTGAGCATTTTATCTAACACTAGTTGTTCATCTTGATTTCAAGGATCTTTTACAAGATTTCCTTCACTACCCAACCTAATCTTTACTTATTCGTGTTCAACAATCTTCCCACAAACCTAATTTGTACATGCATGTATACATAATACTATTACACCCAAGAATCATACCTCAATAACCCATCTTATACCCCAAACTCGAAATTAAAGTCTAATGTATAGAATCTTACCTCATAGATGAAGAACTTGTGATTGGGTTCTTTGATTCTTGAAGATTGATACAAGATTGGATGATTTGAATGCTGGGTTCCTCCTTCTCTCTCTAAAATGCTCTCACCTCTCTCTAGAATGCTCATAAAATCACCACAAAATGAACCCCAAAGCCTATATATTAAAATGGGGTCGGGTTATAAAAATAGGAAAAATAAGCCTCCGAAATCGGGTCTGCGGTCGCATAATGGACCGCAAAACAAGAATGCGGGTCGCAAAATGCATCGCGGAATGGGTGCCCAAAACATGGCTACACCGGTCTAGTTTGCGACCAGATTTGCGGTCGCAGATCAATTATGCGGACCGCATAATGGTTTTGCGATCGCAAAACTGACACATGATTGCATTTTTCCAGCCTTTGGTAATTTGATCATAACTTTGTATAGGAACGTCCAAATGACGAACGGTTTGAAGCGTTGGAAAGTATACTCGAAGACCTTTCATATGATAGGTTGTTCATCACATAAAACTTTATATGTATTTAGATATGCTCGTTCAAAGTGTGGTCTTGTGAAAACTCATTTGGAATTTTAGCCTATTATGAAATTTTCCGATTTGACTAAGACTTAGGCCCCTCCTTGGACCTCACATTACTTATTACAAGACGTATGCACTTATTTACCAAATCAAATTGATGTCCATCATGTTAATAGCACGTAAGATATTATAATTAGCCTACTTGGCACCACGAAATCCTAAATTACTTAGCGAAATTTTCCGGGGCATTACATTCTCCCCCACTCAGGATCATTCGTCCTCGAATGAAGAGTAGGGTCCGCCCCAAGCACTTAACACAATATGTCCTTTTTTTTTCACCTACCTCAAGTCCCTAAATTTTGACTAACTCCCAAATTTTTCAGAAATTTCGGCAGTCTCCTTTGTAACTAGGCCTATCCACTTGCCAGAGAACAACCAAAACCGTCCTAACAACTCATCGACAACTCCACAAAGCAACAGAATGTATATATCCATAACCCTAATCTCAGCATTACAAGTGCTACATTATCATAATGATACCTGAACATGGACTGCACATTTCTAAATCATAACACCTATAAGGTACTGTCACGCCCCAAATCCGAGGAGCGCGACCGGCGCTCAACCGAGTAAAGCCGACCGAGCAAGCCTGTTAGATCTCATTTTACCCCAAACTAACTCATGAATAAATTGGAGATGGACTCCATTAATCAAATTCTATAAACACATCATTAAGAATTTCAATTTCATTTTTATTAGCAACTTCATTCGCCATATTAAAGGTATTACAAGTTTTATACATCATTGCCAAACATCAACATTTCTATTTAAAATTCCCATGCCCGACACTACCCACAACCTGTCTACGGAGCCTCTAACTACAACTAAATAATAATATGGAAATGTCGGCAACAAGGCTCCGGCTATACCTTACACAAATACCAAAATAAGACTCCGGGAAGAAAAGCGGCCTGAGCCACGCAGGGCCCCGAGAGGAAAGGGGCTCACCAATACAGCTGACGGAAAGTGGATAAGGTGCTACTGTCAATGGACTGAAGTACCTGCACCTACAATCATAACACGAATGTAGCGCCCCCGGCAAAAGGGACGTCAGTACATTTGAATTGTACCGGTATGTATGAACAAACTTCACCCCAGGTAGAATCAAATAACACACAAGTAACATATATCAATAGAATCAACGATAAAATGCACGTGAAAGAAACAATCAAAGCCAAACAAGTTTCACAATCTCTCCTTTTCCCCTTTAACATTATCACATCAATGATTTCACAGTTTATAAACAGGTATGTAACAGTAATAGAAACAACAATCAAATCCACAAAGAGGGAACAATCAAGCCAACCAAGTATACAATCTCTCTTGCTTCCCCTTCCACATTTCCACATCAATAATTTCATAAATTGTTCATATTTTCATTTCAATAATGATTTCGATCACTTTCCACCCTTATTACCTCGGCCACCCTTATCACCACAACCCACACCTTATTACTTCGTGTTGCGGCGCGCAACCCGATCCCACCGAGCAATCACAACTCACAAGCAATACAACAACAACAACAATTCACAAGGACAACAACAACAATACCACATCAATAACAATTTACATAAACAAGGATAACAACGACAAATGTCAAGGTCAACAACATCAAATCCCAATAACAACAACGACAAATCTCAAGGAATAGCAGCACGATACACAAGGGATTTCTTTAACCATCAATTCCATTTCGTTCTTATTCAATAGCCCAATGCACAATTTAGATCACAACGGTAGTTTCCCACAACCATCAACATATAATGTTACCATATTTGTTTCAATTGCATCGATTACAACTTCTTTCCATCATTTGTTACACAGCTCTTACCACACAAACACATTCACATGCCCACATTTGGTTTATTGCCATTCACTTGCACCACCATATCGGAAGACTTAACCAACAACGTTCAAGGCTCATTAATCACAAGAATTCACAAGTAGTTCACATAAGTAAACACACTTCCATGTCGACATCCTCAAGCTTTTACATATTTTGCACATAACAAGATAGGCACATCAAATCACTTCGCACAATCACATATAACTTGGTGGTAGGGAAATCAACTAAGGCAATCAATTCACATATTTTCATACAAGGTACACATACCGTATGCTCGTCACAACAAGGGGATTCTACAAGAGTTAAAGTTAGCCATACATACCTTTCTTGAGCTTTCCTTTAATTTCTACGATATTACAAAAATTCTAGCAACTTCAATCTATTTTGGGACATAGCAAAATTGAACACAAATTAGGAAGATATTCATAATTCTAGCTCATTTGAGCATTTTATTAAATACTAGTTGAGCATCTTGATTTCAAATCCCCTTTCCAAAATTTTCTTCATTCCCTAACCCAATCCTTACTTATTTATGTTAAGCAATCTTTCCATAAACCTAAGTTGTACATGCATGTATATACAATATTAATACACCCAAGAATCATACCTTAATAACCCATCTTATACTCCAAACTCGAAATTAAAACCTAGGGTATACAATCTTACCTCTTAGATGAAGAACTTGTGATTGAGATCTTTGATTCTTGAAGATCGATGCAAGTTTGGATGATTTAAATGTTGGGTTCCTCCTTCTCTCTCTAAAATGCTCTCACCTCTCTCTAAAACCAGTAGAAAATGACCCCAAAATTAACTCTAAAGCCTATATATTAAAATGGGGCCGGGTTATAAAAATTAGAAAATTAACCCTCCGATGTCAAGTCTGCTATAGCAGAATGGACCGCAGAACACGAATGCTGGCCGCATAATGCACCGCAAAATCGGCGTCCAAAACTGGGCTACACTGGTCCAATTTGCGACCTGAATTGCGACCGCAGATCAAAAATGCGGACCGCATAATGGACATTGAGATCGCAGATCTGACACAGGATCGCATTTTTTCTAGCCTTTGGTAATTTGGTCATAACTTTGTGTAGGAATGTCCAAATGACGAACGGTTTGAAGCGTTGGAAATTAGACTCGAAGACCTTTCCTTTGATAGGTTATCCACCACCTAAAACCTTGTAGATATTTAGATATTCTTGTTTAAAGTATGGACTAGTGCAAGATCGTTGGGAATTTTAGCCTATTATAGACTTTTCAAATTTTTCTTAGACTTTGGCCTTTCCTTGGACCTCAAATTACTTACCCTAAGACATACACATATCTACCAAATCCAATGGATGTACACCATGTTAATAGCACATAAAAATATTATAATGAGCCTACGTGACACCACGAAATCCTAAATTACTTAGCGAAAATTTTCGGGGCCTTTCATTCTCCCCCCCCCCCCCCGAGGATCATTCGTCCTCGAATGAGGAGTAGATTCCGACTTAAACGCTTAATATAATAAATCTCCTTTCTTACCTACCTCAGGAACCTAATTTTGACTAACTCCTAAGTTTTTCAGAAATTTTGGCAGAGTCTCCTTTGTAACTAGGCCTATCCACCTGCCAGAGAATTACCAAAATGGCCTTAACAACACATCCACAACTAGACGGAGCACCACAATGTATATATCAACAATACTAATCTCAGTATTACAAGCACTACATTATCATAAGGATACAAGAACATGGACTGCACAGTTTTAGATCAAAACACCTATATGGTACCTTTCAAGGAAAAAAAATTATTTTCCTTCCACGACACTTTCAGTCTCCCAGATGACCTTCTTAACTTACAAGCTCTATCATGACACATTCTCGGAAATAATATCAACTCCCAAACATACATAACAAGGATGACAGATAGACATCTCGCATGAGTTAACTATCCATTGACTTTACCTTTAATAATTTCCACTGTACAATTTACATCCCACCGGATATTGCAATTCATGGTAACAACAACAACCCATAATTCCATCACATGGCATCATACAATCAAGAATGTCATTTCATAGTAACCAAACAATCATGTGTTCATAATATTCCTTACCAGCCATTAATGTAATCACAAAGGTGTTCATCAACAAGAATATAATTTCATTTCAATCAACAATCCATATGAAGTCAAGCCACGATGATTCTCGCTAGCAGTGCATCATATAGGATATTACCATGATCATATAGTTCAATCAAATCAATTCATACCCCTCTTTTATCACTACCTTCTTAGACATAAACATATGGAAACACGAAGTACATGAGGAACAGTTACGGGGAACATCATACTCCTAGTGCAACCTACTGTGTAATACACATATGTTACCTTTATTATCAACTCCCATAACATCTTCAGGGGAAAATATGGAGAATAGCCTGCTCACCCTCCAAACTCTAAATCTCTAGGCGAACACTCACACTAAACCCTTGATGACCTTCAACAATTACTCTAAGATGTGCTATCATAAACTGACCATAGAATTACCTATCAAATATATATATGTGATCATACTGTGAAGCTTCATCTTCGACTCATCTGAACTTACAATACCCAATGGATCTAATACAATGAG
>NW_017676908.1:0-5253 GCF_001879085.1 Nicotiana attenuata
GGTTCAACACAGATCTAAGGCAAATAAACAAAGAAAGAACCTTGAATAGTTTAGGGTTTCTGAGAAACCCTAGAAATGAGAAGGCGTGGAAAGGGTCTGGTCTCGAACAGATCTGAGCCATAACTAGGCTCTTAAAGCTCAAACATACCGGGACATGGCCAGAGAAGCCATAGAACCACAAATCTACAATGGATCCGAATGGACTTTATCGAGGTCAGGCCTCGAAATCTCGAACAACCACGGTTTGGGGGAAAGGAAGGTAAGCACAGGATGTCCATGGCCGGAGAAGCCATGGACTCCGATGAGATTGCTCGGAGAAGACGGCGGAGGCGATTAGGGTTTCGAGTGCTAGGGAGCGTTTGAGAGAAGGAGAGAGTTTGGGGGCGGCCGTCTGAGAGAAATGAGGGTTAGGGTTAGGTCGTTTGGAATTAAAAAGGAAAGGGTTATTTGTGGTCGTTGATCAAAAGGATCAACGGCCTGGATTTAAAGGGATCTCGGGCGGGTTTAGTTTAATGGGTCAGGGGTTGGGTTAAATTGGAATTGGGCTGGCCCAATTGGGCATTAGGACTGGCCAATTGGGTTTAAGATTAAAATGGAATTGAGGCTATAATTGAAATGAAATGTGGCCAAAATTGAAATAGCCAGTTTTTCCCCTGTTATTTTATAAAAATAGTAAAAATGATTTTAAAAGAAAATTGAAGATGCTGAACCAATTAATAATACGTATGTATTAATTTAAAAATATTAGAACTAATTTTACAATTATAAAACACTATTAATCGTAAAATAGGCTCTAATTGCCTTTATATGCAATTAGCTTTAAAAATACCAAACAAATTTGTAAAAATATGCAAAAAATTACCTTAATTATATTTGGTGTAAATATGAGAATAAAATAAGTTATTCACAAAAATAATAATTTTGGGAATAATTATTGGATTCTGTACTGTTAAAATAGACAATAAATTGATTTAAAATAAGGAAAAATACCAAAACTCTTGGGAATGCTTATATATGCTATTTTGAGGATATTTTGAGTATATAAAAATACTTAGGGAAAAATTGGGTATCAACAGCTGCCCCTCTTTACCCGGGAAGGATGAAAGAGTTGTCGGGTAAAGATATGATGGCCAATTTCGACCGGAAGTGGCGATTTTCAAAAGAATTTGACCGAGCTCTGGTTTCTGAGCTGCCTACATATTCCTGGTTTTACAGGAATCAGGCCGTATGTAGTTCAGGAACCATTGACGGAATATGCCGATGGAGATCTAAAAGACGGACACGACGTTTGGGGGGGGGGGGGCAAAAGGTATTCAAAATCTGATAGGCTGCGGGAACCGGAGCGGGATCGCTCCTACTGAGATGGCCGTTGATAGCCGGTGCACCTGCAAGTAAGCAATACGAGCATATATCGTGCATAAATTTAAACATGATGCAAGTTCCCGTCGGACCATGAATGCTGTCCTCGGACGGTTAGGATGACGTCCTCGGACCATGATGTCCTGGGCTATGAAGCGCAAAATTAAAGGATTCACAGGCTATGAAATGACGTTCTCGGGCCATGATGATGGTGCCTCCGAACCTTGATGCCTTTGAATAATGATGTGCAAGATATAAAGTGGGGTCCTCGGGCCATGGCATGGTGTCTCGGGCTATGAAGATGATGCCTCTGAACGATGACACCTTTGGACAATTTGGCAATATTTCAGCCCATGAAATGCAAGGTTTGGCGGTATTTCAGCCGATGCAAAAAAATATAAATGGCGATATTTTAGCCGATGCAAAAAAATGTAAATGGCGATATTTCAGCCAACAGAAATTTAAATAAAGCAGGCGATGTTTCAGCCGATGCAAAAATGTAAATGGCGATATTTTAGCCGACAGAAATTTAAGTAAATTTTGGCAATATTTCAGCCGATTGCAAGACGTGAGGTGGCGATATTTCAGCCATGCAAGAAAGATAAAGTGGCGGTATTTCAGCCATGCAGGTGGAGGTAGAGCTTAACCTCGGAAGGCAGAAAGGCAGCCTTATGCAATGCAGGAAATGCAGATGGAGACAACGCTTAGTCTCGGAAGGCAGAAAAGTAGCCTTATGCAATAAGATAAAAGCGAATAGTAAAAAAAAAAATTCTTAGCTGATAGGTGATCGTGATATTGCGGCTGCTGGGGCCATTGCGTGCGGATAGCAAATGCGAATAGGCGCGACGGTTCAATGCGATTGCGTAACATGTTTGGTAACTTTGTGACTTGGGTGCCTGCATCCAAAGAAAATCGTGAGTTTTGTAAAGGGGAAAGGTTAGTTCGCTATTCCGTGGCTTCCGTCGTCGTGCATCATTGGGGTAGCGTTGCTAAACAGCAGCAATTCGAACAATAATTATGCATGACTTAGTAAATATAACGTAAGTAGAAAAAATAGTTTTCTTTTAGATGAACCAACGACTGTGACGTGGTTCAAAGCATTGCAACCTTTCTTGTTCCGAAATTTTGAGGGTCCTCCTCAAAATTCTGCCCCATTTTACTGGGCTGGCACTTCTGACGGCTGCGCTGAACGGATGAAAAATCAACTTCGGAATTTTAAGGGTCCTCCTCAAAATTCTGCCCCAGTTCACTGGGCTGACATCCCTGGCGATGAGCGGCTGAAGACTGACTTCGGAATTTTGAGGGCCCTCCTCAAAATTCTTCCCCAGTTCCAATAATAAGGGGACATGAAATTTTATTAAATTGTGACCGAACCCATAGGGCTGCCTACGTATCCCCTCTTAAACGGAAATCAGGTCAGGCGTAGTTCAAATGATGAAACCCAGTAATTTCCCAGCAGGAACCTCGAATGCACACTTGGCGGGATTCAGTTTCAGATTGTACTTCCTCAATCTATTGAAGAACTTTCTCAGGTCTTCCATATGATCAGTGGCTTTCTTGGATTTGATGATGACGCCGTCCACATATACCTCGATCTCCTTGTGTATCATGTCGTGGAAGATGGTAGTCATGGCTCTCATGTAGGTGGCGCCAGCATTCTTCAACCCAAACGACATCATTTTGTAACAATACATCCCCCACGGCGTGATGAAAGCCGTTTTCTCTGCATCTTCCTCATCCATCCATATCTGATGATATCCGGCGAAACAATCAACAAAAGACTGCAACTCATGCCTGGCGCAGTTGTCGATAAGAATGTGTATGTTTGGCAAGGGGAAATCATCTTTGGGACTGGCCCGGTTAAGATCCAGGTAGTCGACACAAATTCTAACCTTCCCGTCCTTCTTTGGTACTGGCACGATGTAACCATGTTGGATACTTTACCACTTTGAGAACCTTTGCTTTGACTTGCTTAGTAACCTCTTCTTTGATTTTCAAACTCATGTCGGGTTTGAATTTCCTAAGCTTCTGTTTTACCGGCGGACAGGTTGGATCTGTTGGCAGTTTGTGAGCTACAATGGACGTGCTGAGACCAGTCATATCATCATACGACCAGGCGAATATGTCCTCGTATTCCTTTAAAAATTCCATATATTCTTCCTTCTCTGATGGCGACAAGTAAACGCTGATGCGAGTTTCTTTGACATTTTCCGTATCTCCCAAATTAATGACCTCAGTTTCTTCCAGGTTGGACTTAGGTCTATTTTCAAAATTCTCAATCTCTTTGACGACCTCTTCAGGTATTTCATCTTCTTCTGAGTCTATATCCTTTTGTTGCGTTGTTTCGTTGCAAGTCACACTCGTTGGTTCATCGTCAAGATAAGTAATAGTAATGCTGTATAAAATAGAGTAAATGATAGAGAAAATAATAAGCGAGATATATGATAAACTGAAATGCTTTGTCTAAATTCATAATTTTTTGAAATGTTGGAGCTCTTTTCAAAATTAAAGACAATGCGGAAAGGAAATTAGCTAGTAAAAAGTAAAATGAGATGCATGGTGCTTTTGTTTAGCCTTGCTACCCCGAACCTTCTGGGCCCCGACGGTTCTGATTGACCAGTTGCTGAGGCGGTCCCCTCTGTTCCCAGCTTGTACGGAAGGGCCTTCCTCCCCTTCCTCCTCGAAAAGAACACAGCAGTCCATATCATTATCCTCCAGAAACAAATTCTTCATGGCCGTCAACGCTTCATCTTCTTCTGACCCATATATAGTATCTGTTGGCTGGAAGGTCTGCTTCAGGCTAGGTATCGGAAACTCCAATGGATAGTAGGGGCCGCGCCATGGTGGCGACCAGTTCTGGGATTCCTTCCAAGTATAACCATACCCTAAGCCAAAGGTAGTGCCATGTTTCTTCAGTTTGATGGGCTTAGTGATCCCCTGAAGATTTTTACCAAGTCCCTTTCCAGGCTCGTACCCGCACCAATTCAGGATACTTTCGATCTTGTTGTCCCACCACTTGTCTTTGTCTACAGCGTTGACCCTTTCGATGTGATGGTATGTCTCTCCGCCTATTCTCCTTTTGTCCCGATCATTGGGATAGTCTGGCGACTATATATGGGGTTACTACCATCGCCATGAATGATCACCTCTTGGTGGTTCCATTCAAACTTTACCGCCTGATGCAGGGTTGATGCTACGGCTCTGGCAGCGTAGATCCAGGGGCGTCCCAACAGCAAGTTGTAGGATGCCGGGACGTCTATCACTTGGAAGTCGACGTCGAACCATGTTGGCCCCATTTGTAAGCATAGGCTGATTTCTCCAATAGTAGATCTCTGGGATCCATTGAAGGACTTGACATTGGTAGCCCCATCTTTGATCTCGTGCAGGCTTTTTCCCAAAGTTCTGAGAGTTATCAGCGGACAGATGTTGAGGCTGGATCCTCCGTCGATCAGGACTCTAGTGATGAAATAATCTTCGCATTGCACGGTGATGTGCAGTGTCTTGTTGTGGCTCAAACCTTCTGGCGGCAACTCATCTTCGTGGAAGGTTATTTTATGGCTCTCCAGCACTTGCCCCACCATATTCGCCATTTCACCCCCAGTCATATTGCTGGGCACATAGGCTTCGATCAGTATCTTCATTAGGGAATTCTTGTGAGCGTCTGAACTCTGGAGAAGCGCCAGGATAGATATCTGTGCTGTTGTTTTGTTCAACTGTTCAGCGACCGAGTACTCCTTAGCCTGTATTTTCCTCCAAAGATCGTCGGGCCCTGTTTCAATAGGCCGTCCCAGGGCTTGCTTACTGGACTCGGCTAGGTGCTCTGGGGTGTAAACCCTTCCTGTTCTAGTCATTCCTTGTGCGGCAATCGTTTCTCCTGTCTTGGTCTTTCCTTTC
>NW_017676908.1:7151-37213 GCF_001879085.1 Nicotiana attenuata
GGACGAAGAATCTATTCATTTGCTCTTCTTCTAGGGCCGGCCTGACCTTTGCAGCTTCTGACCTCCAACGAGTAGCATACTCGCGGAATGTTTCGGTGGGCTTCTTCTTCAAATTCTGTATGTAGAACACATCCGGGGCGTTCTCGGTATTGAACCGGAATCTATCCATGAAGTCCGATGCCATGCTTACCCAACTCGTCCATTTCCTGGGGTCCTGACTGATATACCAGGATAGTGCATCTCCCTTCAAGCTCCTCATGAAGAGCTTCATGCGGATTTTCTCATCTCTTCCAACCCCAACTAACTTGTCGCAATAGGTCCTCAGGTGAACTCTGGGATCTCCGGATCCATCAAACATTTCGAACTTGGGAGGTTTGTACCCCTCCGGAAGTTCAACATCTGGTTGAATGCACAAGTCTTCATAGTTCAGCCCCTCAATGCCTTTGCTACCTTCGACACCCTGGACCCGACTGGTTAACTTCTTGAGCTCGGCTGCCAAGTTCCTGATGAGGGAGTCTTTGTCATCAGACTCAGGTGCATTTGAGATCGGTTGGGTGTAGTGAGGTACAGTTTCCACAAAGATAGGAGTGTTATGGAGGTGGTCGTTTATGGTGTTTGGTGGCTCGGGAATGAGCAATGGAGTGTTGTTGCATGTGTTGCAGGTTTGGACGTGAGCAGGCTGTATTTGTGGTTGCAGGGTGTTTTGTGGAGGTGCGGGATTCTGGGTGTTGACATCAGGAGCAGCAAGAGAGAATGATAGGCTTGCCAAGTTCCGAACTTGGTCTAACTCTTCCTGGAATTTCAGCAATTTTGTTCAAGATGAGCAGCAGTTCCCTTAGCAATTGGGGTACCCTGAGAAGTTTCCTCTCTTTCAATCTCCTTTCTAGCACTTGTGTTTTCCATTTTTCTTTTGTTCTTGTTCCGGACAGGACTTGGAGGAGGAGGCGGTGGAGGGCCCTTGGATCTTGTGGAGTATGCTGATGGTGCCAGAATGCACGAACTAACCTTTGGGGAGGGGAATAAGAAATAAAAGAAAAACAAAAAAGGTAACAAGTTAGTGCGGGTTTTGAGAAAAAATGTTGCAGTATTTAAACACATTGTGCGAGAATATAAATCGCGTCCTAATTTTGGGTGCCTCGTTGTGCCCGAGGTAGGCCTAGCGACAAATAGTTTTGGAGAACTTATAATGCTAAATGCCTCATTTTACTGATAAAAACGACTCTAAATAACGGAAAATGAAATGTCACTATTGGCCATTAGCCTTATTACATCATTAAAATAAAGAATAAACGACTCCTAACTACTTGGTCCCAGAGGGACCTTCCCCAGACTCGACATCTTTAGCTCCATCGAACAGCTTCACCAGCTCACTCAGTCCCAGCAGCAGGTAAGCTCTAGCCAAGTGTCCCCCTTTGCTTCACTCGGCATTCTGGCAGTGAAGGTCCTCCCACCAGCTTAGCAACCTTGGGTGAATGTTGGTTACTATGCCGAATCTGGGGACTTCGTGCCTCATTTTCTGCAAAACAAAGTGTTAGTCCCTCACCCCCGCCGGACTCGACTATTTAAATCAATAATTGGCATAAACAACATTTAGTTCTCCAAATAAATGCACAGAATATGGTGGCGTCCGTTTGGGTTTCAAGGAAACCCGATGGACTTTGGAAAAGGCTATCCTAATGAGTCATTATGTGGACAACATAACTTACTCGGCTAGGTTTGACCATGATGCATGTACAGTTTAAACAGAGTAAGGTTTCTATTGGGGTATTAGACAAGGTACCCTTGAGTGGACAACCCAAGAGGGAAAGGCACGGAACCGTCGACTGCACCGCTGATCGACTAGTTTTACCGCAAATATGCCTTTGCCAAATTTTGGGGGTGATAGTATTGGAAGAGCGCAACAACTCATTATAAGCGTTGCTATAGTATTTGTTTAGCACGAGCGGAATATGATGTTGAAGATGCAGTTTACAAGAATGAAACAAATTGTCATGTATTTTCACGTTCATAATGATTACAATAATTGCTCAAATATTACAACGGTATTGAAGGAAACAGTAAATGAAAGCGTTAAAGAAAAAGGAAACAAAAAGACAAGTCAGTTTCAAATAAAGGCATTAAACAAAGCAGTAAAAGAAAGCAATAAAGTCACATATAGCATGCAATGGTAAAAGCCTAAAGAATTCCCCAGCAGAGTCGCCATGCTGTCGACACCCCCTTTTCCTTCCAAAACGGAGTTCGGAATCGGGTATACGACATTCGGGAGGACAACTCTATTCCCTTGCGAGAATTGGGTTTTTTAGTTTGAAGAGTCGCCACCTAATGATTATAGTGCATTAGGACACTTTAAGGAAGAATTTGAGATGAAGAACCAGAGTTTGGGTAAGGGCTAGAAAATATCTCGAGGGGAAGGTGTTAGGCACCCCTCAAGATCCACTAGTGTGGTTCCCGGCCATGCTACAATTGCGACTTTGAATGCAAACAAACGAGTAAACAAGCAAGCATTGCAAATACGAGAAAAATATTACAAATAAGGAGCACAAAAGGTAAAAAAAAAGTGTTGAATTTTAGGGAAGGAGCAGTTTAGTTAAAAGTGCAAGTGGGAAGAAGTCAAGTACTTAGTGCGGACAATCTGAAAATTATGTGAAAAACAGAAGTCGAAAGTGCAACAGCTTTTTAAGATTCAGAAAATTGTTAAACTAATAAAGAGGGAAGGGGGTCCTAGGTTTATATATTACATGGATCATTCGCACAACACTGGTACTCAATTGTACGCATAGTGTTATCGTGTAATCATCATCTTCATGTCTACCCTTTCCCACCCCGTTGAGGTATTGGAGTGCGGAATGGTATCGTTTGCCTATTGCATGCTATTACCCGTCCCAAGCTATTAGTCCCGGGGCATTAGGACTTCTAATCCTAAAAGGGGAATAAAGGGATGGGGGCCTTTATGGAGTTTAAAGGACAAAAATTCTAATCGACATTCAAAAACAAGTAACAAGTAGGGGGAATGAACAGACAAACAGGTAAGGCTCACATAAACCCCGTAAATCAGATAACCTATAGTTTAGCATGCCTTTACACATACTGGTTTAGTCTTTAAAATTAAAAATTAAGCAGCGCGGACTGGTTCAATACATACGTTCAGACAGGAAGCCCACATTAGGCAACTTGGATCCAATTGTCAGAACTTAAGGTATTTTAAGCGAGTGATGTAGAAAGTACTGGTTCTAGAAAAGTAGTCTAATGCCGGAAAGTACAGACTGCAGTCAGTTTAGAAATAAGTTTTAAGAGAATCATGAGTATAAACCATAAAAGGAGTTCCAGAGTCAGAAATACTTAAGGAAAGAGTAAGCTGCAGAACTGTTTTAAAGACAATTTCAGGAAGACCAAAACTTAGTTGGAAAATGTTTAGGCAGAATTTTAGAAAGAAACCATTTCAGAAGAGGTGCTGATTTGAAGAACTCAAATGTATACTGATTCAAAAGAGTTTTGTCAAAAGATTGAGGCTGAAAACATTAAGACATTAGAGACCAGTTAACAGATTATTATTGCTTAAGAAGAATCGGACGAACTTGATGCGGAATCCTATGATATCTATATCTGATTAAAAAGTCTGTTAGGAACTGGTAAGAAGAGGTAATTATTTAATTACCCTACAGTTTGCCTAATGCATATGCATTCCCTATAGGCATGATTTCTATATGCACTGATTACATGAACGTTAAGGTCCTATTGGCAGGATTTCTGGATGACTTATATCATAATTAAACGTTAAATCCTATAGGCATGGTATCTAGGTGACTTGAATCAGAAACATCGAACCATCTTATGTGCAGTATTTCTAGTGAAAATATTGAAGTCCTAAAGTCATGATATCTACCCTTTATTGATGCAAGAAAGTAAAACCCCTCCCACACCCTTTTACTAGATTCCCCTAGTTCTATACAAGTTATTACAACCCAATGAATCAACTGAAATAATAAAAATACATCAAAAACTAACAGCTAGATCCAGGCAGCCTAATTCAATCCTAATGTCCAATAATATGTATTTAACCAACTCCGGGGTCCAGATCTCCAAAGCCTTCTCATTATCCAGGGTGTTTCAAAGTTTCAAGGAACCTTAGGGATTCCAGGCATTGCTTACACCCAGGATGCCATTATGAACAGGATGGTGCAGTGTGGAATAGCCAGCCCTCAGGCATCCAAGTTCAGAGGGAGCTCAGGGGTCCCAAAGCATGGCTTGCAAGAGAGGGGCAGAACTTATAGCTAGGAGTAAGTGCAAAGTGAAAGGGAATTAAGGGGGCCATGACAAGTGGTGGTCATACCTAGCCATAAGGTAGGCTGGCACACCCCTGACCACTTGCTAGATGAACAAGTTAGGAGCAGACCTTTTGATGGTCAGACAAAGGTCTGGATAGTGATTAGGACACTATCAGACCTAAGTCAAGGCTCAAGCACATAATGGGGAGAATGGGAAGTGGGAATTGATTGAGTTAAGTAGTTCAATGAACCTAGTTCAGGATCATAGACAGCAATATTGGGGTGCTGCTATGCCCTGAACAATAAACTCACACACGAAGGGGTAAAGGGTAAAGGGGATTCACAGAGCATCAAATTCATGACAAATAATTGATTACACACATAACTTAAATATAGAAATATAAAGGAGAGGGAAACAAATATCAACTAAAGGAAATAGGCAGAATTAAACACATTGTTGTTGAGGCATGTAAACTAACTGAGACATACCAGTAGAGAAGCAAAAGAAGTGCAGAAGAAAGTAAAGTAAACACAGTCCACAGCAGCACAAGTATCAAAAGAGAGAGTTTTAAGTGAAATTGAATTGTGAACTCAGATGGTGTTTTGTGTTCGTCTGTGTAGGAAAAGTCTGTGAAAAGCCTCTGTAAAACTCTCCTTTAGTGCAAAAGGGCAGGCCCTTTTATAGTGCAGAAGATGAGTAAGAAAAAGGTAAGAGAATAGTTTTGAGATCAATCACAAGCTGTTTCCCTTTGGTTAAGATTTGATTCAAACGGGCAAAAATAAATAAGGAAAGGATTCGTTTTAAAAATCTTTTCTAAAGCAGTGTAATAGGGACAAATACACAGCAGTTTATTTAAGGAAATAGTCTAGTAGCACACGGTTTGGGCAGAACAAGGAAAGACAATCAATCAACAGCCAGTAAAATCAGGGTTCGAATCTTAGTGTGAATGAATCCAACCAGAAAAGATGAGAAGGGGTTTAAATTAAAGAAAATCAACAGTACAAAACCTTTTAAAAAGGAACTCGGAATCAATCACAAGCTGGCCAAAGGCCTTTTGAAAGAAGAGAATTTGTCATATAAAAAGCATACAGACATGTGAGACAAGAGAGAGTTGTCGTAAAACTAGCAAGAAATCAGAGTGACCAAGAAGGTTAGGTTCGTAGACTCAGAATGAGCCTGAAAGAGAGTCAAGGGTTCTGAATGGAACCCTAGACCAAACACAAAGTCAAGCCTGCCAAAAAACACCAAATACTAGGGTTTCTGACTCGAATCAGATGCATAGACGAGAAAAGAACAAATAGAACAGGCTCAGTAGTCTCTTTCAGAGACTTATGAGAAAACAAACAGAGAGAGCAGCAAGTTTGAAACACAGGGAATACATTTAGGCAAAACATGGCATTCAAACAAGTTCAGGAGAGAAAAAGCGATACTGGTTTAGGAAAAACAGTAGACGGAACCTGCTTAGAGTTCAAATAAAAGTCCAGTAAAGGCAAACAAGGATTAGAAGCTTAGTAAAATACAGTAAAGAATCATACGAGATAGACATGTAAAGCATGCTTATAGAGCCCGGTAGAAGAAAGAACAGAACACAAAAAATAGAAGAACATGCATAATATGGCAAAACATAAGAACATAGGAGCAGACATGCGAGGAAAGAACATAAGAACATGGCATAGACAGATTCACACAAAGAAAAGAAGAAGAAAAGTCAGAAGTCGTTTTAAGATTTTCCGAAAACCCTAAATTGAAACAGACTAATTTTGAAAAGAAAATTGGGGAAAAGCTTTAAAACATTGAATATAGCACAGATCCACCATAGATCTAAGTAAATAAAAGAGGAAGGAACCTCGAATAGCCTTAGGGTTTCTCTGAAACAATGAGAAGGCTTGGAAGAGGTCTGGTCTTGAGTCAGAGATGGCCATGACTAGGCTTCTAAAGCTCGAGTACGTCGGAATGGGGCAGGCGAGGCCATAGAACACAGATCTACAGGGGATCTGAACGGACGCCGTCGAGGTCAGACCTCGAAATCTCGAACACCCATGGTTTAGGGGTGAAGGAAGGTGAGCACAGGTCGTCCATGGCCTGAAAAGCCATAGACTCCGGCGAGATAATGGTCGGAGAAGACGAGGGAGGCGATTAGGGTTTGAGTGCTTGAGAGCGTTTGAGAGAGAAGAGAGTTCGAAGGCGGGTGTCGAAGAGAAATGGGGATTAGGGTTAGGTCATGTGAAATTAAAAAGGAAAGAATCATTTGTGGTCGTTGATCAAAAGGATCAACGGCCTGGATTTAAAAGAACCCCGGGCAGGTTTAGCAATTGGGTCAGGGGTCGGGTGAGAAATCAAATTGGGTCGTTTTGATTTGGGGGCGGATTGGGCCAAAATTAAGGCTAAAAATTGAAATGGAATTGGGGCTGCAATTGAAACGAAATGGGACTACATTTTAAATAGCCAGTTTTTCCCTTTTATTTTATAAAAATAGTGAAAATGATTTTAAAAGAAAATTGAAGATGCTGAACCAATTAATAATCCATATGTATTAATTTAAAAATATTAGAACTAATTTTACAATGATAAAACACTATTAATCGTAAAATAGGCTATAATTGCCTTTATATGCAATTAGCTTTAAAAATACCAAACAAATTTGTAAATATATACAAAAAATTACCTTAATTATTTTTGGTGTAAATATGAGAATAAAATAAGTTATTCACAAAAATGATAATTTTGGGAATAATTATTGGATTTTGTACTGTTAAAATAGATAATAAATTGATTTAAAATAAGGAAAAATACCAAAACTCTTGGGAATGCTTATATATGCATGTATATGCTATTTTGAGGATATTTTGAGTATATAAAAATACTTAGGGAAAAATTGGGTATCAACAGGTACCATTGTAGTGTATTCATACTACGCTTCTGCACATTATTTATGCAGATCCAGGTACGTCTGCTCGTGCCGATCGTTAGAGATTGTCTGTATGTGCTGCTTGGGAGACTTTAAGGTGTACCTACTCCACGTCCGCAATCCTCGGAGTCACCTTCCCTATATTACTTCCTGTTGTATTTCCTTCAGACAATGATGTATTGGATATTTTAGATTTATTCTATTGAGCTTATGACTCAGTTCCACCGATTTTAGGGTGCGTAATGTGAGATTATGTTTTCAGAAGGTTTTTAGCAATTGTTCAATTGTTTCAGTAACTTGTTAATTATATATGTTCAGTTATTATTGATTGCTGGGCTTACCTAGTCGTAGAGACTAGGTGCCATCACTGTTGATACCCAATTTTGCCCTCATATTTTATAAATATCATATATACTTTCAAAATATCATTTTTGCATCATCACCAATTTACAAGAGTCATATAAGTATTTTCTATAATTTTTCATAATTTTTAAGGCTTTAAAGTTGATTTTCTTTCATTTAAGTTGTTCAAATATTTATTAATTACCCTTTCAAATTATTTTATAATGACTTAATCATCCAAATATATTATTTACAACAACATATATGCTTATAACATTTTTTCTTCATTTATATAATTACATTTGTATTTTTGAGCTATTTATACAATTTTGCAATAATAACCTATATTTTGTACATAACAACATTATTTACATTGTTTATACTAAATAGCATTTTTTATATTTGTTCCAATGTTAAGCTATTATTTTCAATCATTTTACTGCATAGGTATTTATTAATTATTTTTAAATTATTTTAAATAAATTTCATATATTTAGCTTTATAGCCCAAAATAGGGCTAATTTCGGACCAAATGTGGCGCAAAACATTTGGCCCACCCCAGCTCACCCTTTACCAGCCCATAACCAAAGAATCCTTTAATAAACCTGATCGGAACCCGACTGACCCGCCCTATCTCTCTGTTTAAAATCACAACCATTGATCTCTCAAGATCAATGGCTCACAATCTTCCCATGTCTTTCCTTATATATCCATAACCCAACCCTAAATACCATTCTCCTAAGCCGCCGCTCCTAAATCCTCTTTACCCTCTCTGCATGACCCTTGCCGCCCTCCCCTTAAATCCTTCTCCAATTCCCTTTGATAATAAGATATCTCCATTATTTTCTTACCATATATGTGTTTCCCCGCTATTGGTCACACGTCTATAGTATCACGCATCTCTAGATCAGACTGGAATCGCCTTCAATCCTTGAAATTTGAATAATATTTCGTCCATATACATGAAGAAAGGCCTAATTCTTCATACAAGTTGACCGATTTTAAGCGTCGAACCCTAACTAGGGTTTGGAGATTGATTTCTTTCCTTTTCGTTACTTTACTGATTGCATGTATATCTTTCTCCTTTCCTTGTTTGTGTTTGTTTAATTTTCCTTCCTTGTTTACTCGTTAATTTAACTACTATATAAACCCCCTTCCCTGCTTCCCCTTTAGGTCTCAACGACTACCACTTGATGAGTATTACTATCACTATCGCTCTCTCACTTTATTCTGAAAAATTTGATTCTTGACCGGCTAAAAGCCAAGGCCACCGGAGTTTGTTTTATCGGCCTTCCCAGTGCGAGCATTGCTCCGGGCTCATCTGAAGCCCTCTTGAACTTTGACGCACTAGGTTTGGGGTTCTGCTACTCTCTTGTACTATTGGTTATTGGAGTGTTGGTAGAATTATTCTTCTTGTTTAATTGTTCGTTAATCTGTAACTTGTAAGTACCTTTGGCCCTTGCAATTTCATTCTCTTTTTTGTTTGAGTTCCTGTTTTGTATGTCTATGTGCCTGAAAATTTGTGAATAAACATACTATTATTTGCATCCCTATCTACTCTGAAGTTATTCTTGAGGCTATATACTTCTGTAGTGTTTGAATTTGCCTAATTTTTAACCTTGATTCCAGCTTTCTTAAGTATGCTTACCCTAGTGTGTGTGTTTTAATGCTTACTGCTGCTACTTATTCTGAGTTTATCTCTTTGCCTTGTTCTGAATTCTTGTGATAAACCAATCCATGTCCAGAATGTGTTTTAATTCCCGTTGAATCATTCAAGTATAACTTAATGCTTTCTTAGAGTTAATTTGTGATCATGTTATTAGCCAAACATTTTATTTTCACTACCTGCGAATTCTTCAATACTACCTAAGAATTCTAGGAAGAATTCAATACCTAGCATATTCTTCCATATTTAGTCAAGCCCTAGTGCATACCAGTCCTGTTAACCTGGATTTGATATATTCTTATCTATTATGGGTGCTGTTTAGACCTTGGTGTTATGATTGATAATGTTAAAATTTCTCATTAAGTGAATTGTTACATGTTCACCAGCCCGTTTGTTGTGCTATTTGTGATCATACTTACACTAGACTCTCATGCTAGGAACATCCATACTATTTCGCTTGCTCTTGCCTGAGATTCTGCAAGGTTCTTCTATTAAAATCTTATGTCTAAAGTTATTTAAGCTGATCCAGGATCATATTTTATTCTGAAACCCTACTTGGGATTGTTTGTTAGCTTGTGATGTTCCACCCTGTCATTTTGACCTTATCCTTGAAACATAGCATGAGGCTATCTTATATATATAACTCTATGTGATCTTGTCTATATGTTTTGGTTTAAACTGCTGTTAGTTGCAGTCTTAAGAACCAAGTGTGTGGACTTCAAAATTTGCTTAATCAATCCCATGTACAGTTTGTTACTCGTGTGGTTAAGTTTGGCATTGGTGGGTAAGTTCATTCCTCCTTCAGGCCTGGTATGGTCTGTGTATAAATTTGAGTCATGCAACTAATACCCTCTAATGTTTTGGGGTGTACATAGCTCTGGATTTGCTATTTGGGTGAAGAATGAGATTATTAAAGGCCTCGACGTCGCCGGGTTATTCTCCCTTGGGTCTACTCTGTTTGTTGGGCCTGTACCCATTTTAGTTTGTAATATTTGAGCATGTATCCTTTATTTTGGGCCTGTAACGACTTGTACGCAAATAATTGGGGAGTTAGTGAAATTGGGGGAAATGGGTGTACTCTATTCTTGCATAAAAAGGGTAGAAAACATGCCTATAAGGTCTAAATATTTTATTTGCTATCTCGTTTGACATGCTCTATTTCTATACACTGATAGAAAGCATGCCTATAGGAACCCAAGAACATCACTAGCTCAACATGTTCTATTCCTGTACACTGTTAGAAAACATGTCTATAAGAATCTAAGTGCTTCACTTGTTCACATGCTCCACTTCTATACGCTATTAGATGGTATGCCTATAGGATTCAAACATCATTGGTTATTTGATCAATTTGCTCTATTTTCATGTGTTAGATATCATTCCTATAGGATCACATTAAGTAATAAAGACCTGCCCCTATTGATATTCATCTAGATACCATGTCTATAGGACCTTGATTGATTAATTAAACTGCCGTTGTTGCTATTCTTATCACACTGTCCGCCTAGAAAATATGACTATAGGGATAAGTGTTATAAAACCAATTTCAATTGTCAACCATTAGAAATCTTGCCTATAGGATGCTATTACTCTTCTTAGACAACATTGTCGCGCCCTCTTTATCTCGCGAAATCAGGTTTCTGACGTTTTTGGTTGAGACTACTCGTTCCTTTTGGGAAAGGGGTTTGCATTTTTTTGAAGAGTTGCCACCTAACGATTTAAGGTGCGTTAGGGCACCTATAGGGTTCATTTATAACTACGTTTGGTAACCAGAGACAGGGTAAGGGCTTGAAATCATCCTAAGGGGAATGTGTTTGGCACCCCTCAGGATCCACTAGTGTGGTTCCCGGCCAAACAGTTTTGTGTGAATTTGTACAATTAGCAAGTAAACAAGTATGGATCAAATAGTAGGGGATTTAAGTTTAAACACACAGGCTTTTGGAAAAAAAAAGCAATTAAAAAAAAACAAGATTTTGAAAAGAATTACAATATAAGCATGTTTGGGAATGTAAAGGGTATCCTAGGTTTGTTTGTAATATGGATCACGTCAATGCAATACCCGGTATGACACTCCTCTAAGAGGACCGATCATCATATCTATATCTACCCTTTCCCGCCCCGTGAAGGTAATTAATGCGAGGGTTGGTCTCGACCCCTATTGCATGCTGTTACCCGTCCTTTCCTATAATCCTGGAGGAGATTAGGATTTCTATCCTATGAGGGAGTTCTAGGCAGACCCTCAGGTTTAAAGGAAAAATACTAGGCGACAAATAAAAACACATAGGACTACATTTAGGGGAGAGAACACAGAAAACAGATAGAAGGCTCAGATATACCTCCACAAGTAATGCACATAGACAGCACGACTCATACATAGATAAGGTCTACATTTGAACTCAGAATCCTAAAGCATGGTATCTGTCACGTCCCAACCTCGGGAGGCGCGACCGGCGCGACCGGCGCTCGATCGTGTGAACCCAACCGAGCAAGCCTCATTACACACTTCCTACCCAACTCTTCATGAATAAGATAGCCATGCTTCCTTTTTATTTAAGCAGGGAAAGGTGGTACATTCAACAATGTTAATTCATCTTATATTACAAGCTTAAACCGTAGTTAAAGTTAGCTTCCGAAATTCCCATAAAGTTCCAATTTATAACATGAGTTTAGAATTACAACATGGTTCATGGACCCCTCAAACACCCGTACATAACCCACACATATGTCTACGGAGCCTCTAAGGATGTAAGAAAAGACAAGCATGACACTGCCGGCAACAAGGCCCCGGCTATACCTCAAAAGTAGGAGTCTATAACAAAAGATGTGTAATCTAACCCCTTGAAGGAGAAAGGGGCTCACCAAGACTTCGGAAGAAGGTACTCCGCTATGCGCGATCAACACTATCTGCAATGGAACCACCTATATTCATTAAACAAATGTAGCGTCCCCGGCAAAAGAGACGTTAGTACCATGGAATAGTACTAATATGTATAACTAAACTCCATCTAATTAGAAAGAACTATCAACCAAGAATAAAGAGGAATTCATATAGACAATCAGAGTTTCAAACAAGCACTATGTCAACAATATAAGGAGGTTCACGAGATTTTCACATGGTTTCTGAAATCTTAGATTGTAGCATCCCATACTATTGCATCATCATTCACCTTGCCACCACTTCTTTGAGCGGAGTCTGATCACGGCCTGATCGGCTAGGCCGTCTCCCGGAGACGTTACCATTACTTCATTCATACTTTCTAGTTTTCACTCATCAATACATTGCCACCACGTATATATATATCATGGCGTCCGATCACGGCCCGATCGGCTAGGCCGCCTTACTGAGGCGTTTCCATTTTCCATCACTCATCTCATATCAACCTTTGTTTCTCATAAATCATTTCATAGGCACTTGGGGCAGCAGCTATCACATCATATGTTTGGCACTAGGCCATATCTCACATCGTTTTCAATTTCAATGATAGATTCGCAATTTAGATAAATATGGGCACACAATAACATTTAGGACTGTAAGCATAAATGCGACTTCACATGGATAACACAACATATGCAGCTTCAACTCAAATTTAAGGTCTAAGCATTTCAATACGTAGTTCATATCTTTTGCCCCCTTTCAAGTTATCAAGATAGCACATTGTTCATGTTGAAACAAATCTTTCCCGCATACAAGGTTAAATCACAAATTCACGTAAAGTATCAATCAATGCAAGAACCCAAATTTCAGTCTTACCACATTTACATAAGCAACAATGGAGCTCAATTTCTAAAAGACGGGGTTTTAGCCATACATACCTCAACCAAGCTTTCCTTAATCCTATAACGTTCCGGAATGTTCGCACTTCAATCTATCTAAGCAATATAGCACAATTTAACTCATAATTAGGAAAATATCATAATCTAGGCTCTCTTGAGCATTTTATCGAGCATTTTAGTGTTCATTAAGGCCTTATGGTTCTTTTATGCAAGATTGTACTAGCCCATTACCTATTCCTCTTTATTCATAATTACCCATATTCTTCAAGAACATATGCATGCGCTGTAATCCCCCTTATCCCCATGAATTACCTCACTAATGATCCCTTATAGCTAGGTGTAAAAATAAGAGCTAAGGTGATCAAGTCTTACCTCTTGGGACGAAGTTTTAGGCCCTTCGCTTGATTATTTTCAATGATCTAGCAAGGATTCGTGGAGTAATTTGATGGGAAGTGCTTTTCCTCTCTTAGACCCCTCTCTCTCACTCTAGAAGTATCAAGAAAAATGGCTCAAAATGAGCTATTGCACTGGATATAACGACAGGGGGTCGGGTTTAAAATTTAGAAAACTGGAGCCCCGACTCAGATCTGCGATCGCAAAGCAGACATACGGTCCGCAGAATGGAACGCAAAATACTCCCCAAAACCTGAAGACACTGTTTGGGTATGCGACGGAAATGCGGTTCGCATACCCGTTAAGCGGTCGCATAATGCACCGCAAAACTGACCTTTACAAAAATCCCAAGGGGATTATGCGACGACTAACAACATATTTGTGCACATAAATAAGGTAGGGTACAATTTTAATTCTGAAAGTTAGTTCAAAGGATCACGAATAAGATTAAAAATCACAGGGAATCAACACTAACTAAGGAAAGTATCACAAAAGTAAGGAAGCAATTCGAAAAATCAGTACAGAATTACAAGGAAAATACACAGAAACACAGATTGAGGGAAGATATCGCTGGTCTAAGGAGATTACACAAAAATCAATATAAATTATTATGTGGACAATCAATAAAACAAATAGTCGGACCTATTAAACGATAAATAACATGTGTTGAACAAAATCGGAGAAACCCTAAGAACAAATTAGAGCAGGAAGCACAAGAGCATATAGAACATACATGAAACCTAGAATGTTCATGAGAGACATGCAAACACATTGCAAATAGACTCAAACTTCAAATCGAACCCAGAAGTATTAGGTTTTTTAACAAAAATGAATCGAGCAAAAGGAAAGACTCAGGTGATGTTTAAACATGCTAAAAATCACAAAGTAATTGCTAAAAATCAGAAAGAAATCGTTTTTACAAAAGGGTTTTGAAACCCTAGTCTGAAAAATGAGGAAATCGTTTGAAATCAGAGAAATATTTTGAGGAAAACAGGTGAGAACCTTAAAAGACACATAGATCCCACACAGATCTAAAAAGATTGGAGGATTTAAAGCTAGGGTTTCCAGAGAAAACCCAAAGGAGGAGAAGAGAGCTTAAAATATCACCGGCCTTTGGCCGGAAAATGTAGAGATTATACTCGACGGCCATAGGTGGGCAGAAAACATGGCATGAGACCGGAGATGGGAGTGGACCGCCTCAGGGTCACTTGAGAGCCTCCACCGGTGACACAGGTGTGAAAAACGGATCCATAAGGTCGATGAGAGGTGGAAACTTCATGGTTTCCGACGAGGAGATGGACGGAGAGGGGAGAGACAGAGCTCGGAGATGAAGGTTCTAGAGAGAGTTGAGAGGATTCAGAGAGACGGGTGAGAAGTGAGACGAGGGAAAAATGAGAAAGGGAGGTAGTCGTTTAGGGGTTAATATGGTAAGTATTAATCTGGGCAGTTGATTTGAATTAATCAACGGCTCAGATCGAACGAGGGTTGGGCCGGGTAAGATTTTAAGTTTGGATTGGGTAACTGGGCTAGTTTATTGGGTTAGGGGTCTGGGTTAATTAGGCTAGAATTGAAATTTAAAAATGGCTAGTTGTTAACTACCCCGTAAAATAGATAAATAACTTATAAAAATGGCTAATAATTATAAAAAATGAAATTGATGCTTAATAAACTAAATTAAAATTATTAATTAGTATAAAAAATATAAATGACTAATTATTGAGTAAAAACATAGCACAAAATATATAATTAGGCCATAATTGCAAAGTCATTGCAATTATAACCAGATAGTGCCAATTTGGCTAATTTGTGAAATACATTTGGTCTTAATAGGACCAAAAATGATATACTAAATCAAGGAATGCTTTCGAAATCATTTGTAATGCAATTTATAATTAATTATTAGAGATAAAAATACTGGATAAATAAAAATGAATTAGTAAAAATATGAGGAAAATTATAGAAAAATGCCAATTGTTATGAAAACCTAAAATTTGATAGTCTATATGCAAAATTTAATATAATTTGAGGAAAAATTGGGTATCAACAGCTGCCCCTCTTTACCGGGGAAGGATGAAAGAGTTGTCGGGTAAAGATATGATGGCCAATT
Source organism: Nicotiana attenuata (assembly GCF_001879085.1). Lineage (NCBI taxonomy): Eukaryota > Viridiplantae > Streptophyta > Magnoliopsida > Solanales > Solanaceae > Nicotiana > Nicotiana attenuata. The sequence continues at coordinate 22,608 of NW_017676908.1, forward strand.
TTGACCAAGCGAAATGGTTTAAAGATATTTAGGCCGCACCCTGGTTTCTGAGTTGCCTACATATCCCTGGTTCTATAGGAATCAGGCCGTATGTAGTTCAGGATCCATCGGTAGAGTATACCGATGAAGCTATTTCAAGAACGGACACAACATCTAAGGCTGGGTGAGTGAACGGCTTACGGGAATAGTTAGGTTTGATATGGCTTGAGGGAACTGGAGCGGGATCACTCCTGCTGGGATAGCCGTTGCTCGCCGTCTTACCTGTAAATAGAAGCAATACAAGCGTATACTGTGCATAAATTTAAACATGATGCGAATTCTCGTCGGACCATGAATGTTGTCTTTGGACGGTTAGGAATGGAGTCCTCAGACCATGATGTCCTGGGCCATGGGTTGATTGGTGCAGGATTCGCAGGCCATGAAATGATGTTCTCGGGCTGTGAGGATGGTGCCTTCGAACCTTGAAGCCTTTGAATAATGATATGCAAAAGATTGAAAGAGGTCCTCAGGCCATGACATGATGTTCTCGGGCTATGAAGATGGTGCCTCCAAACGATGACGCCTTCGGATGAGTTGGCGATATTTCAGCCCATGAAGGATACAGTAGTATGATGCGGACAAGACAGAGCTTAGTCTTGCGAATTGGGGGGCAGAGCTTAGCCCGTAAGAGAAGCGAGATAAATAGTGCTTGAGATAGTGCTTAGTTTCGAAGAAAATTGGAGGCAGAGCTTAGCCTCGAAAGGCAGGAAAGTAGCCTTATGCAAAGATGCAAATGCAGATGGAGGTAGAGCTTAACCTCGGAAGGCAGAATGGTAGCGTTATGCAGATTGGAAGGCAGAATAGTAGCCTTATGCAATGCAGATGCAGATGGAGGTAGAGCTTAACCTCAGAAGGTAGAATGGTAGCCTTATGCAGATTGGAAGGCAGAATAGTAGCCTTATGCAATGCAGATGCGGATGGAGGTAGAGCTTAACCTTGAAAGGCAAAATGGTAGCCTTATGTAGATTGGAAGGAAGAATAGTAGCCTTATGGGATGCAAATGCAAATGGAGACAGCGTTTAGTCTCGGAAGGCAGAATAGTAGCCTTATACAGATTGGAAGGCAGAATAGTAGCCTTATGCAATGCAAATGCAGATGGAGACAACGTTTAGTCTCGGAAGGCAGAATAATAGCCTTATGCAATGCAGATGAAGATAGAGGTAGGGCTTAACCTCGGAAGGCAGAATGGTAGCCTTATGCAAATTGGAAGGCAGAATAGTAGCCTTATGCAATGCAGATGTAGATGGAGGTAGAGCTTAACCTCGGAAGGCAGAATGGTAGCCTTATGCAAGAAATAAGATAACAAATGACAGTAGAGTTTTCTTAGCTGATAGCAGATTGCAGCGTTGTGATTACTGGGAGCATTGTGACATACGGAACATCACTGGTGTGTGCTGATAGCAAATGCTGGCAAGTGCAACGGTTCTGAGAATCGAATTTTGAAAATTGTTTGTCCCCCAGGCGTACAGTATTTTAAGGATTTCGCAATCCTAGTGCCTGCATCCACAGAAAAATCGTGAGTTTTGCAAGGGAGAGGTTAGTTCGTATCCCTGCTGGCTTTGCTTGTCTTGTTCGACTTTGATCTGGTGATATCGTCTGTATCATTGGGGTAGCATTGCTAAACAAAGCAATTTCAATAATAAATATGCATGATTTTGTAAAAGTATGACATAAATTAAAAAATAGCTTTTAGATGAACTGACGACTGTGACGTAGTTTAGGATATTACAACCTCTCATGCATGATGCGACTGACTGCTGCTCGTGCGGCGATTGGCTGAAATTACTTCGAAATTTTGTGGGTCCTCCTCAAAATTCTTCCCCAGTTTCCAATTGCGGGGGGAAATGAAATTTTTATTGAATTGTGACCGAAGCCATAGGGCTGCCTACGAATCCCCTCTTAAACGGGAATCAGGTCAGCATAGTTCAATTTACATCATATAAGGAAAACATACAGATTACACATAGTAACGCTTGACTGCATCTGAATTGATCGGCTTCGGCCAGACTTCCCCGTCCATTTCTGCAAGTATGAGGGCTCCTCTTGTCAAAACCCGGTGAACCATGTATGGACCCTGCCAGTTGGGAGAGAAATTACCTTTGGCTTCATCTTGATGCGGAAAAATTTTCTTTAACACCAGCTGCCCAGGTGTGAACTGTCTTGGCTTGACTCTTTTGTTGAAGGCTCTGGACATTCTGTTCTGGTAGAGTTGACTATGGCAGATTGCATTCATTCTCTTTCCGTCTATAAGGGCTAGTTGCTCATAATGACTTTTTACCCACTCTGAGTCGTCGAGCTCAGCTTCTTGCATGATCCTTAGGGAAGGAGTTTCTACCTCAGCGGGAATGACAGCCTCTGTACCGTAAACCAACATAAAGGGGGTTGCCCCGGTTGATGTGCGAATTGTGGTGCGATATCCCAGTAGAGCAAATGATAACTTCTCGTGCCACTGTCTATGCTTCTCTATCATTTTCCTCAATATCTTCTTGATATTCTTGTTGGCGGCTTCTACAGCTCCATTCATCTGAGGCCTGTAGGCTGTGGAATTTTTGTGTTTGTTCTTGAAAGTTTCGCACATAGCTTTCATCAAGTCGCTGTTGAGGTTGGAGCCATTATCAGTAATGATTGACTCTGGAATTTCGAATCGACAAACAATGCGGTCGCGGACAAAGTCTGCCACGACTTTCTTAGTCATTGCTTTGTAAGATTCTTCTTCGACCCATTTGGTGAAATAGTCGATGGCTACTAGGATGAACCTGTGTCCGTTGGAAGCGGCAGGCTCGATTGGTCCAATAACGTCCATTCCCCAGGCAGCGAACGACCACGGTGAGCTTGTTGTGTTAAGCTCGCTTGGAGGTACCTTTATCATGTCTGCATGTATCTTACAGCGGTGGCATTTCCGGACATACTGGATGCAGTCCGTTTCCATAGTCATCCAAAAGTAACCAGCCCGGAGTATCTTCTTTGCTAAGACAAAACCGTTCATATGTGGACCGCAGGTCCCAGCATGAATTTCCTCTAGTAGCCTGGATGCTTCCTTTGCATCGACGCATCTTAATAATCCTAAATCGGGAGTCCTCCTATATAGGATTCCTCCACTGTGAAAGAAGTTGTTGGACAATCTCCGAAGTGTGCATTTCTGAGTAGGATTCGCAAGCTCCGTGTATTCTCCTTTTGTCAAATATTCCTTGATATCATGAAACCAAGACTTTCCGTCTGTATTCTCTTCAACATGGGCACAGTAAGCTGGCTGATTATGGATTTTCACCGAAATGGGATCAATGAAATTCTTGTTGGGATGCTGTATCATAGATGATAGGGTAGCCAATGCATCAGCGAACTCATTTTGGATTCTGGGAACATGTTGGAATTCCATCTTCGTGAACCTCTTTCTCAATTCCTGTACGTGATGCAGATACGGGAGTATCTTGGAGTTCTTGGTTGCCCATTCTCCTCGTACCTCATGTATAAGTAAGTCTGAATCTCCAATCACTAGCAGCTCTTAAACATTCATGTCAATGGCCATTTTGAGTCCTAAGATGCAGGCTTCATATTCGGCCATATTGTTGGTGCAGAGGAACCTGAGTTTGGCAGACACCGGATAATGATGACCGGTTTCTGATATTAGGACTGCTCCTATGCCAACTCCTATGAATTTTGTTGCTCCATCGAAGAACATTCTCCAACCATCGTAGGATTCCGCAATGTCTTCTCTTATGAATGATACCTCTTTATCAGGAAAATATGTTTTGGGGTTTTCAGCAAGGTGGTCTGCCAATGCCTGTCCCTTGACCGCTTTCTGAGTTACGTAAACAATGTCAAACTCACTCAACAGGATTTTCCACTTGGCTAGCTTGCTAGTGGGCATGGGCTTCTGAAAGATGTACTTCAAGGGATCCATTCTCGATATGAGATATGTAGTATAGGCACAGAAGTAATGTCTTAGCTTCTGAACTACCCAAGTCAAAGCACAACAGGTGCTTTCCAATAGAGAATACCGGGCCTCGTACGGGGTGAACTTCTTACTGAGATAATAAATGGCTTGCTCCTTCCTCCCTGTTTCATCGTGTTGCCCCAGGACGCAGCCGAAAGCTCCATCTAACACTACAAGGTAGAGTAATAAGGGTCTACCTGGCTCGGGCGGGACTAAGACTTGTGGTGTTAACAGGTACTCCTTGATTTTGTCGAAGGCCTTTTGGCAGTCATCATTCCATTTGGTGGCGGCATCCTTCTTTAGCATCTTAAAGATTGGCTCACAGATAACTGTAGATTGTGCTATGAATCGGCTGATGTAGTTAAGCCTTCCCAAGAAACTCATCACATCCTTCTTGTTCCTTGGCGGTGGTAATTCTTGAATGGCTTTGAATTTCGATGGATCCAGTTCTATTCCTCGGTGGCTCACAATAAACCCAAGCAATTTCCCAGCAGGAACCCCAAATGCACACTTTGCGGGGTTTAGTTTCAGGTTGTATCTCCATAGTCTATTGAAGAACTTCCTCATATCTTCTATATGGTCAGTGGCCTTCTTGGACTTGATAATAACATCATCCACATATAGCTCGATCTCCTTGTGTATCATATCATGGAAGATGCTAGTCATGGCCCTCATGTAGGTGGCCTCTGCATTCTTCAGGCCGAATGGCATCATCTTGTAATAGTAAACTCCCCACGGCGTAATGAAAGCCGTTTTCTCAGCATCTTCCTCATCCATCCAGATCTGATGATAACCAGCGAAGCAATCTACGAATGACTGTAGCTCATGCTTGGCGCAATTGTTGATCAGGATGTGTATATTTGGCAAAGGGAAGTCGTCTTTCATACTGGCCCGGTTGAGATCCCGGTAGTCGACACAGACTCTGACCTTCCCATCCTTCTTTGGCACTAGCACAATGTTGGCTAACCATGTCGGGTATTCTACTACCCTGAGAACCTTGGTGTTGATCTGCTTGGTGACTTCTTCCTTGATTTTCAAACTCATATCGAGCTTGAACTTTCTGAGCTTTTGCTTTATCGGTGGACACATTGGATTGGTTGGCAGTTTGTGAGCCACAATAGACGTACTCAGACCAGTCATGTCATCATACGACCAGGCGAATATTTCCTCATATTCCTTTAGAAATTCTGTGTATTCTTTCTTCTCTGATGGCGACAGGTGAATGCTGATTCGTGTTTCCTTGACATTTTCTGAATCTCCTAGGTTGACAAATTCGGTCTCGTCCGGGTTGGACTTAGGCCTGTTCTCAAAATTCGCAACTTCTTTGACAATCTCGTCAAGTATGTCGTCTTCCTCTGAATCCATGTCCGTTTGTTGCGTTGTCTCATTGCATGTCACATTCATCGGTTCATCAAGACAAGTAATAATAATGCTGTATAGGTAAAGTAATGTGAGAAATGATAGCAATAAATATTAATTCATAAGAAAAATAAAAAATGCTTTTGATAAATTGAATAATTGTTTTGAACATTGAAGATCTTATTGCGGGAATTGAAAAATGCGAAAAGAAAATCATTTAGTAAATAAAACATTAAATAATGCTTGTTTTAGCCTTGCTACCCCGAGGATCGTCGGGCTTTGGTTGTCCTGATGGTCCAATTCTTGAGATGTTCCCCTCTGCTTACATCCTGTATGGAAGGGCCTTCCTCCCCCTCCTCCTCGAGAATAATGCAACAGTACATATTACTCTCCTCTAGAAACAAGTTCTTCACTGCTGCAAGTGCTTCTTCTTCATCTGACCCATAAATAATGTCGGCATATTGGAAGGTCTGCTCCAGATGCGGTATTGGCTGCTCTAGTGGGTAGTAAGGATTGCGCCATGGTGGCGACCAGCTATTGAATTCTTCCCAGGTGTATTCATATACCAAACCAAAGGTAGTGCCATGTTTCTTGAGTTTTATGGGTTTAGAGATTCCTTGGAGGTTCTTGCCGAGCCCTTTGCCAGGCTCGTACCCACTCCAACTCAGTATACTCTCGATTTTGCTATCCCACCATTTGTCTTTGTCGATAGCATTGACCCGTTCAATGTGGTGGTAAGTTTTTCCACCCAGCTTCCTTCTTCCCTCGATCGCCGGGATAGTCTGGCGACTATATATAGGGTTGCTACCGTCGCCGTGAATGATCACTTCCTGGTGAGTCCATTCGAACTTTAATGCCTGATGCAGCGTTGACACTACGGCCCAGCAGCATGGATCCATGGCCGTCCCAGCAGTAAGTTGTAAGATGCTGGTACATCTATTACCTGGAAATCAACCTCGAAGCAGGTTGGTCCCATCTGCAGGCATAGACTAATCTCACCAATGGTGGACCTCTGAGAACCATCGAAGGCTTTCACATTGATTGCTCCATCCTTTATCTCATGCAGCCCTTTGCCCAACTTCTTGAGTGTTATTAGCGGACAAATGTTAAGACTGGACACTCCATCGATCAGGATCCTGGTAATGAAATAATCTTCACATTGCACGGTGATGTGCAGTGCTTTGTTGTGCCCTAGCCCTTCAGGTGGCAACTCGTCCTCATAAAAGGTGATCTTATGGCTTTCCAGAACACGTCCTACCATATTAGCCACTTCCCCGCTAGTGATGTTACTTGGTACGTATGCTTCATTTAGCACCTTTAACAAAGCATTCTTGCGCATCTCAAAATTTTACAGCAAAGAGAGAATGGATATTTGTGCTGGCGTCTTGTTTAACTGGTCGATGACCGAATATTCCTTGGCCTGTATTTTCCTCCAAAGGTTGTCCAGACCTGTCTCGATGAGGGGTGGTTTCTTGCTTCACTCAGCCAGATATTCAGGGGTATAGACTCTACCAGTTCTTGTCACAACCTGTGCTGCGACAGTTTCTTCAATCTTGACCTTGCCCTTCCTTCTCGCCTCGGCTGTATAGTCCTAGGGTACAGTATTTGTATAGAATGATGGCATAGTTGACATCACCACTGGGATCGGCGTAGCTATCCTCACTTCGAATGGAACATGTGCCTTGGGTGGCAAGACTGCAACCTCAAATGGTGCGGGTGCATTTGCCGGAGACACAAATTCAACCTCAATTGGTGTCGGTGTCTTTGCGGGTGGCGCTGCTTTAGACTCAAGAGGTATAGACATATTCACCTCAGCATCCTCGGACGACTGGATCTGGACTATGATTGGACTGAGAGTAATTGCCGGTTTCTTTGGGTTATCACCTTCTGTGATCAACCCGATTGATCCCTTGGGATCCCAGTCATCTTCTACTTCAATCATGTGGATACCTCCACCCTTATGGTCTGGCAGAGGATTGTTACGGACGTTTGGAGTAGGTTCCTTCGCCACAATGATCTTGTTATCAATCAGAGACTGTATCTTATCTTTTAAAGAGCGGCATTCATCGATGGTGTGCCCGTTCATGCCGGAGTGGTATGCATAGGACTTGTTTGGGTTAAACCCACTGAGAAGGATTCTCAGGGGTTGCAGCAGGGATGGGGGGGTGACATAACCAGCAGCTTTGAGCTTCTCATACAGCTGGTCGATGGGTTCAGTGATGGCAATATATTATTTTGGAGGTCTGCGATCAAAATTAGGTCGAGGTCTAGGGAAGTTTTGACGTGTAGGGGGTGATTGATAATGGGATAGTTGAGAATTATCAGTGTGGTAGACATGAGCGGGTTGGGAGTATCTGGGTGAAGTAGGTTGATATGTAGAGGGTGGAGATGATTGATAAGTTGGTGGTGGAGCTTGGTACAAGGGTGAGGGTGCTTGGTAACTTGGGGTTGGCTGGTATGTGAGTGGAGGTGTTGGGTAAGCTTGGTATTTAAGGGGAGACTTGGCCCTTTATGCAACCATCACGGCCCCTATGTCCCTTTTCTTAGACACACCACCGGACTGTAAAGCCTTATTCGTAGCTTGCAAGGCTTCGAAATTTGTAACCATACCACTTTTAATACCTTCTTTAATTCTTTCACCTAATTTGATAATGTCGGAGAACTTGTGGTTCTCAATCATCATCAGTCGTTCATAGTACTGCGGGTCTTGAGCCCGGACAAAGAACTTGTTCATTTGCTCCTCTTCTAAGGCGGGTTTGACCTTAGCAGCTTCGGATCTCCAGCGAGTAGCATACTCGCAAAATGTCTCCGTGGGCTTCTTCTTCAAATTCTGGATATAGAACACATCTGGTGCGTTCTCTGTATTAAACCTGAATCTGTCCATAAAGTCAGATGCCATGCCCACCCAGCTTGATCACTTCATGGATCTTGGCTGATGTACCAAGATAATGCATCTCCTTTCAAACTCCTCATGAACAGCTTCATGCGGATCTTTTCATCCTTCCCTACTCCAACCAGCTTGTCGCAATATGTCCTCAGATGGACCCTTGGGTCACCCGTACCATCAAACATTTCGAACTTTGGAGGTTTGTACCCCTCAAGCAGTTCGACATCAGGTTGTATGCAAAGGTCCTAATAGTTTAGCCCCTCGATTCCTTTGCTTCCCTCAACGCCCTGAATCCGGCTGGTTAGTTTCTTAAGTTCCTTGGCCAAGTTCCTGATAAGCAGATCCTTTTCATCAGACTCAGGTGTGCATGAGATAGGTTGGGTGGAGTGTGGCATGGTCTCCACATAGATAGCAGTGTTATGGTGGCCTAGTGTATGGGTGTGGAAATGGTCGTTTGTGGAGTTATGAGGTTCTGGGATGTGTAGTGGGGTGTTGTTTAGGGTATGACAGGTGTTACATTGGTTCTTTGGTGGAGCAGCGTGATGGTGAGGTGCGGGATGATTCTGCTGTTTTGGGATATTTTTAGGAGGTGTAGGGTTTTGGGCGTTGGGGAAGCTGATGTCTGGGGTGTTGAGGGAAAATGACAGGTTTGCCAGATTTCGAACCTGATCGAGCTCTTCCTGGAATTTCAACAGTTTTTGTTCAAGCTGTGACACATTCTTACTAGGAACTCGAATACCCTGGCCATCAGTGGCCTCTACCCGTTCAGTTGTGTTCTCCTTCCTGATGTTGTTCAAATCTTCCATTTTATTCTTGCCTTTAATGGGATTAAGAGGAGGAGTGGGTGGAGGGCCCCTGGATCTTGTGAATTAAGATGATGATGCCAGAGTGCAGGAACTAACCTTTGGGGAGGGGAATAAAAAGAAAGAAAACAAAAAAATAAAAACAAAAGGTAATCAAGTCAGTGAGGATTATGAAGAGTATTGTAATATTTAAACACATAGTGCGGGAATGTAAAGCGTGTCCTAATTTGGGAACCTCTTTGTGCCCGAGGTAGGCCTAGCGACAAATTGATTTGGAGAACTTAGAATTCTAAATGCCTCATTTTATTGACAAAAATAGGCGAGTCCCAAAATGACACTAAATAAGCAGGAAATAAAGGTCACTAAGGGCCATTGGCCTTATTACATTCATAAAGCGAAAAAAGTAAATTCCTATCAATTTGGTCCCAGAAGGACCTTCCCCAGATTCGACATCCTTGGCTCCTTCGAACAGCTTCCCCAATTCACGAAGTCCCAGCAACAGGTATGCTCTGGCTAGATGTCCACCTTCGGTCCCTTCAGCCTTTTGACAGTCTTCAACCCTTTTGAGAAATTTTCCCTCTAGTTCTACTATGCCTCGCTCTAAGTATCCTAGCCTTTTGTTGGCACTGATAGCCATGTCTTTCGATTCCTCAATCAACTTCTTGTTGGACTCTTGTATCTCGCGGTGTTTGCTCTCGCATTCACGGATCCTTTTGCGCAGCTGGTTGTATTTGACTTGTGCCTCGACCTTTTCATCTATAATTCTGTGGCCTTGAACGAACCCTGGCTTGCCCAGACCAGCCCAATTGTCTTCCAACCAACCTGAATAGAAAGGGGTACAACTGGTATGATATCTGTCTGGCTCAATGGTGTCTTTCTCCATTACGATCTTGCAGTGCTACATGTGCTGGGCTTGGCACTTGTGGGGACTATCATCATTTTGGAAGTCAGCTCGAAGATGGCTCATCTTGTCGACCCTGGGTATGACTTGCTTCCTACCTGCTTGCCTCATAACTCGAAGAGGGACGTAAGGGTATGTTCCTCTTAGACCAATTAGAATAAAGAAAGGTGCATCTCTGGATCGAGCGATGAACTCCTCTGTCGGAAACCACTCAAACATCCATTGAACCTGTTCCTCAGTTAGATTATCAAAGAGCTCGACCCATTCTTTGGCATTCTCAGGCTGAGTGAACATGTCGAGGATGTAATTCATTCGCTTTGGATGGTGGAAAGCGATGTGGTCATCCCAGGCCCTTTGCTGAATTTCTTGTCGGTATTCGGCCTTTTGGAGATGTTCCATGAGCCACAGCTGAAGTAGCAGATTGCAGCTTTCAAAGTATTTCGCTCTTCGTTGACACTTTTCTAAGGCTCGGTATATGTCTGCAATGATCATGGGTACAATGCTGAATGTCTGCCCACCAATCCCCTCCAGTATGGTCTTGGTTACCATAGCCAGCCTAGTATGGATTCTCCCTTTCTTCATTGGAAACACGATCAGACCCAGGAAGCAAAACATGAAGACGAATACCCTACGATGGATATGTCCCAGGGATGTGGTGGAAAACTCGTCATGGTAGGTACGGTATGATTTGCTGTGGCCGTACCTTTCATATTGGTAGTCAAAAGGCATGTATGATTCCTTTAGGCATACCAATTCTGCATTCTTCTTCAAACCCATCATTTTAAGGAAACCCTTGCTTGTGCGGTTCTCAGGCATTAGCAAACCCGGGGTTTCTCACACTAGACCAGCCAGTCCTCCTATCTCCTCTAGCAAAGGTGTCATCTCGATGTTCCCAAAGCGGAACACGACCCTTTCACAATCCCAAAATAAGTTAGCATCTTCTATTATCATGTTAGTAGGCTGGATCTCCAAGAGGGATGGTAGATTACCCAGATATTTTCTGACGAGGGTTTTGTCACTAGAATGCAAATCTTCCCACCAACTCAGCAATCTTGGGTGGATTTTGGTGACCATGCCGAATCTGGGGACTTCGTGCCTCATATTCTGCAAGACAAACAAGGTTAGGCCCTTACCCCCACCAGACTCAACTATTTAACATCAAAATTAGCATGAAGCATTTAGTTCTCCAAATAAATGCACAAAACGTGATGATGTCCGTTTGGGTTTAGGGAAACCCAGTAGACTTTTGGACAAGGCTATCTTAAAGGATCATTATGTGGACAACATAACTGACCCGACTAGGTTTGACCATGATGCATGCACAATTTAAACAGAGTAAGGTTTCTATGGGGTTTTAGACTGGTACCCTTGATCAGACAACTCAAGGGGGGAAGGCACGGAACCTTCGACTGCACCGCTGATCGACTAGTTTAACCGCAAATAAGCCTTTCAAAATTTAGGGGGTAATGATATAGGAAGGGCACAACCACTCATCAAGCGTTGCTATAGTATTTGTTTGGCACGAATGGAGCATGATGTTGAGCATGATTATGCAATAATTAAAATCACGTTGACATGTATTTGCACGTTAAGAAAGCGATAAATACAGCAGTTTTACAATTTAAAGCTGTTATAAAGGAAGGAAACAAGAAAGATATGTCAGTTTTGCTTTTGAAGAAGAAATTAAATGCTTAAAGGAATTAAACAAATAATTGCACATAAGGGGAGGGTTACAAATTCACAAAACCGGTATGAAATGGTAAAAGCCTAGATTTCCCCAGCAGAGTCGCCATGCTGTCGTGCCCCCTTTTTCTCGCGAAATCGGGTTTCTGACATTTTTGGTTGAGACAACTCGTTCCTTTTGGGAAAGGGGTTTGCATTTTTTGAAGAATCGCCACCTAACGATTTAAGGTGCGTTAGGGCACCTATAGGGTTCATTTATAACTACGTTTGGTAACCAGAGATAGGGTAAGGACTTGAAATTATCCTAAGGGGAATGTGTTAGGCACCCCTCAGGATCCACTAGTGTGGTTCCCGGCCAAACAGTTTTGTGTGAATTTGTACAATTAGCAAGTAAACAAGTATGGCTCAAATAGTAGGGGATTTAAGTTTAAACACACAGGCGTTTAAAAAAAAGCAATTAAAAAAAACAAGATTTTGAAAAGAATTACAATATAAGCATGTTTAGGAATGTAAAGGGTATCCTAGGTTTGTTTGTAATATGGATCACGTCAATGCAATACCCGGTATGACACTCCTCTAAGAGGGGCTACACGTGGTATTAACGCACCGGTCATCATATCTATATCTACCCTTTCCCGCCCCGTGAATGTAATTAATGCGAGGGTTGGTCTCGACCCCTATTGCATGCTGTTACCCGTCCTTTCCTATAATCCTGGAGGTGTTTAGGATTTCTATCCTATGAGGGAGTTCTAGGCAGACCCTCAGGTTTAATGGAAAAATACTAGGCGACAAATAAGAACACATAGGACTGCATGTAGGGGAGAGAACATAGAAAACAGATAGAAGGCTCAGATATACCTCCACAAGTAATGCACATAGACATCACGGCTCATACACAGATAAGGTCCTCATTTGAACTCAGAATCCTAAAGCATGGTATCTAAGTGATTTTAAAACATAACAGAGGCCGATTTGATCTGTAATTCAGAAAAGGGGTCCTAATAAGTTTTGCCTACTGATTTTAAACCAGTTGATAATTAAGCAACATACATAAAGAAGCATGTTTCTAGTTTTGACAGATTTAGCACCTAAGGCTTGCGTAGGTGTAAAACAGTGTTCCAGTTATCAGGGTTACTTAGAGAAGACTGTTTGAATTGTATCACTAAACATGCTGTTCTAAATGTTCAGAATTACGGAATTATTACCGGCTGGGTTAATCTACTTTTTATCAATAATTAAATTAGAGATGCCTAAGCGGATGTGAATGCAATTCTAAAGGCGTGATATCTAATGCAAAAAATGCAGAGTGATGTATATGCAGGACCTGAGCAGGATTTTTTTTCTAAATGCATAAGTGTTACATACTTTTAGAATATGCAGAAGATATGGAAATGACCTGTTTATTAGCGTTGTTTTTATCCTAAGGCAGGATCTCTAAGTGTACATGGCAGCGCATAACATAATGGTAAAGTGCTAGTTATTAGCAGATTTTAACACATGATTTTATAAGGATGCACATGCTGAAAAAATGAACATAGGACCTAAGAGCATGATTTCTAATGCACGTATGAATCCTAAGCATGGTTTCTATTGCGCAATTAGGAATATAAACCTAATAACATGTTTTCTACCCTTAACAACTATAACATGCATGTTTACCCCATCCCTTTTCACTATCCATCCCCCAGAGAGTTTTTACAATAATTATTACAAACCGTTTGCACATATTACATAATTGAAATAATAAAAGAAGAAGTTATACTATAGGGAGCCTACTGATAGGCCCAGAATCTCCAGAATGCCTCAAATGCCATTGGTTCACAGCCTTTCACATGATCCAGGTGTGTCAGAGTTCCCTGAGGATCTTAAGGGATCCCGGGCAGTACTCACACCCAGATCCATAACCAAATTGAGTAAGTGCAGTGTGGAAGAGCCAACCTTAATGTGTCGGAGTTCAGAAGAAGCTCATAAAGGTCCCTAAGCAGTCACACGTTAAGGGGGCAGAACCTAGACTTCTAAGAGTATATGTGAGAGTGCTTGACATAGGTTTAAAAGAGTTGAGTTGGAAACAGTTTTGACAATGATTAGTTTGAAATAAGTTTTGGAAAACAATAGAAGAGTTTGCCTTAGTAAAAACCAGTTTGAAGAAGAAAAGAAACAGGATAATCAGCAACTCAAAACCAAATAAACATACATACTTCAAACACAAACAGGGAAAGGAGGAATTGGGGAAAAGTAGTTCATACGTGAAAGCATATTTGCACACAGGTTAACACCAGAGAAGTACTATAGAACTTAAATTGTCACAGCAATAGTCTATCACAAAGTGTTCATGCCAGGAGCTTAACAACATTAGATGAAGGGGTGCTAAACAGAGTTACACATTAGGTTTAGGGGGAAGGGTTCATGATCACGAACACATGCTTATAATGTATTGGGGGTTAGGGGGAGGGCAGAATAGTAGTAGAAAATGTAAGAAAGCAGTAGACATGCCAAATTACAGGGAAAGGGTAATCACATGGCAAAATAGGCATGCTAATTGCAAGGGAGACAGCAGAACCACAGGTAGAAGCATAAGAGAAACAAAAAGAAGTGAAATACAAATAGAGACATATTGTTTTGGATGCTGTAAGTTAAACTGAAAACATACCAGTAATAATGAGAGAATAAGTGCAGAGTGAGGAGTGAAGAGCAGTACAATGAAGGGACGTAGAGCAGTAATGTGTAAGCAGTAGAGCAATGTAATCACTTAGTTTTGGCTTGCAGCCGACTGAGTATCAAGTAAACAGCACGAGAAGCAAGAGAGTATGTATGTGTGTAAGAGAGAGTTCAGAACAGTGTAATTGTTCCTCTCTTATGCTAAAGAGAGGGTAGAGTATTTATAGTTTGAGAACAGGCAGGAAAATAAGGTAATAAGTACTGACTTAGCACAATTATAGAAATAATACAAATCAGAATCAATTAAAGACCCGGACTCCCTTGAATTAGGGAGTCATATCA
>NW_017676909.1:0-33959 GCF_001879085.1 Nicotiana attenuata
TTTACATCGTTTCCATCATCAACAATAAAGAATAAACTTATCGAGATCTCATTATTTTCAGGTTCAGGTACCTGAGCCTCTCCCATGAGGTCTTATAAAGTGTTATGTCATGGTGCTCTTATAAAGCACTTGCCTCCTTATTATGACCATCTTGAACATTTGCTCCCTCCTTCTTCAAGGAGTTTTATCTTTGGAACCTATTTGCCTATTATGTTTCATGCGTTCCACAAACTATGTCCATCATGGACTTTATTCTATTTGGAACATTAACAGCTGAAATATGACATTTAGCTTTGGGTCATCAAATGCGTCTGACAATATTTTGAAAATGAATTATCACTTGAACTTCAAATTCACATTTTCTTGTACGAGGATCTAGGTATACTCATAATAATTCATTCCATGTATTACTTTTTTCAGCTGCTCATTTTCTCCCCCTAATGTTGGGATCACCAGCACAATTCCCAACTTTCTTTGGGAATCCATCTTTGTGCAATGTGATAGCACAATTAAATCATATAGCACATCCATATTTCTACATGGGAATATTTGGTTCCTGACCCTGAACCAATTGTGATGGGGAGAATTTATCATAACTTGTTGGCTAGATGCGTACAAGTGCTATTGTATATTAAATAATATACCTCATACCAAATTTCTATTTGGGAGTTTTATTCTCATATCCAATGGTTTAGTTTAATTGGAGGCATACAATTTCTGCTAAACCAACTTGGATTTAAACCAGCATTATCAAGATAAATTATCATAATATATATTCTGGAACTGTGCTCTAATAATTTGAGCAAACAACCTTGCAAAAACCAAAGTGCAAGTTGATAACAAACGCACATGTGACCATAAAATAGATGTATCTATTAAAATCATATAATAGTAAACGGTCCACATGGCAGGTGACTGGGCCCATATATATATCACCTTTTATACGTTCCAAAAATCAGATAATACAATCTCAACCCCAGCTGGTATAGTAATCAATTTATCATGAGAACAAGTCATACATGAGAATTCTCGAAGAATCTCCTTATTCTTCAATTTATGTCAATGTGAATTCTCAATCATTTTTCGCATCGTAATTGAACCGGGATGGCCAACCGGTCATGCCAACTGATATTTGTTTCAGTAAATATTTAATTTACTATGGCATGTGATTCCATCACCATGCTTATACATCTGTAGTACAAAGAGAAGAAAAATCGAGTAACCTTTCATATTTACCCGGTATGATTATAGTAATATGAAGATATTCAATCTTCCTTTCATTTATAGTCTCAATATACCAACCTCTTTGGCTAATATATTTGAAACTCAAAAAGTTCCTTTTTGAGACATACTACCACCAATGCCATGAATAATTTTATTTATTCGGGTAGTAACAAATTCGCTCTTTCGGAGCTCTCAATATTTTGTACTACAAGATCTTTTATACCACCATCCAAATGGTGAATTTTTTCTCCACAGAAAAAATTATCTTATCATTGTCACAATCAAAAACATTATAGACAAGACTTATTTCTTGCTTTACTTTTGCCTTTAATAATTTTTTATAAGGCATGTCAAAATATTTTCGGCGCACCACATATACACGATAAATGACGTATTCGTGTAACCACATAGTAGTGTTCATGATCTTTCTTTCTCTCAAACCTCCGGTAGAGGTGAGTTGTAGTATTTATTCAACCATGCATACACATATTCTTGTGCATAATTTGTATCACATATATATTTCACATTCACTTCAGGAATGAGTCTGCATTTACAATGCTTATCACAAGTCGCATTCTTTCAAAAAAAATGGACTATAATCATCAGAGCGTGCCTCATATTTACAAACCATATTGATACACAATTCCTTGACCTTTGAAGGATTATTTTGAGAACCCTTATTGTTCTCCTTTTTACAATTACCATAATGATGACTATTATTATTTTGATCTTTGGCACGCCCACATTCATTGGTCAACCACTTGTCTTCATTTAGACTTATTATGCACCGCTATCACATTCACTTCAAGAATAGAGCAAATCAAGTGGGACAAACTTCATGCTTTTTCATGAAAAATACATTATTTCTCTTTAGTCATCATTATATCATCAATATGGTGCACTGGGACTCAAACTCAATGTCGTACACATAAAAGCATGTGTTAGGACTCAAACCCAACTCTTATAATGGTACATCAAGACAAGAAACAATGTCTTACCCGCATGGTACGGTGGGCTTGAACCCATCTTTCTTACCCTTGCATCATCGTATTTAATCATCATAAGACTTAAAAGTATTATCACTTCCAATGGATATAAGCGTAAACTCATCTAGTGATAAATAAAACTATAGTATCTGCATCGATAAAGGGGAGAACTAATCATAACTTTTTATATTGTAGACACAAAAAAACATAAACAAATTATGCATTATATCTATTAATATTAACTCTAAGGAAAAATATTATATGGCTTATGCAGATAATGACGATATGGTAAGTTGTACTGTTCGTTTCCGACATAGGAGAGCATTTAATGTAATTTTTTGTGCAATGTGGCAGTTCTTGTAGGGATGATCTAAATTCCGTCGGCAGCATCATTTTGTGATTTTCATTGTTAGGCAAGTTTCAATCTAATACACAGTTTGCATGTTAGCTTTTAAGCATAATCATAAAATTAAAAATTTGTGGATTAGTAAACAAAAATAGCATAAAGACTCTTACCATTGTATGTGAAAACAAATAAACAAATAGTTACTTGACAACCAAAAGGGTATGAGTAGGCAAGCCGTGAAAGTTAAGAAACACCTACCACAACCTAACGAAGAATGAGGCGTTCGTGCTGATAACGTGTTACGAAACTTAGCTCAAAGTAATACATAAAACAAGAAGATAGACAACAATGTAGAGAGATAGAGAGGAGAGAATCTACTTCTTCCATGTATTCAAGTGTGTACAATGTGATGCCCAGACCCTCTATTTATAGGATGATATAGGTAATACAAAGGGACTCCATGAACATGGTATTAACTATTGAGAACATGGGGGAAGATCATGGAGGTGTGAGAGTTACATCCATAATGGTAAGAAGTAGTGGGAGGTTAATGGAGAAGAGTAGTGGGTGTTACTCCCTTAGGAGTTATGGACATCCACCATAATCAAGTATTTTATAACTATAAACAAATAAAATTGAGGAACAAGGAAAATAGGTTTTTAAAAATTAGTAATTGGAGAGTTTTATTTTTGAAATAATTTGCTTATGTTATTTTGCATCACAAACTCATAAAAGTGTCGGAATTGATGCTTTTAGCGTCGGAACTTATGTTATTTTGTACTTTTGAGTATATTTTTGTAGCAAATTTTAATTTAAATATTTTGTACTATAAATTATTAGTTTAGATATCACTCATGAAATTTAACTTAACTTATGAGCACACGTTAAACGGTTTCTATTTGCTTCATCACCAAGCTAAAAAGAAAAAAGAAAAAAAAGGATATAATCCATAAATTCAGGTGGTGACAGAATCATTTCCCGACAGCTGCAGACTACTACTGAGACCCAAAGGGGGGAAATTAAAAAATTAAAAACTAAATTTCGGAGCCACGGGTAGCGCGGTATCAGTTCGGAGTCGGAGCCGGAGATCGGCGATGGCTGCCGCCGGTAATCCCTTATCCTCCGCCACCACTTCCACGGAGCCGCCAGTTACTGCCACGGGCACCGTCACAAAACCTTTGAATTTCTCTGCTGATTCGGTTCCAAAGAGAATCGTACTGTCGCCTGATCAGCGTAGTTACTGTTTGGAAGCACTCCCAGCCTTTAAGGAGAAAAGGTGTCACTCTCCTGGCAAAATTGACTCAGAATTCTCTGCTTTGCAGGTTTCCTTTTCTCTCTTAATTTGTAGTATTCAGCTATTCCTTTGAAAACCTTTTGATATTTGATGTTTAATTGGATGTTATCTGAAATTTTCGTATTTTGGCTGGTATAGCATTTAAATTTACGTTTTTAAAAGTATTGATTAATGGTAGAGGCGGGGTTTCCAGTAAGGGGTTAAAAAAGAAAAAAATTAAAAATTAAAAGGGAATGTGGCAGTGGGAATTGAACCAGCAACCCCACAAATCCCTTGACCACTGAGCGGCTCTTTTGGACTATGGCAAGGAGATTCAAAATATAATATATTGAGCCATAAAACGAATTTGGCTTATATTTATAGTGTACCCCCAAAAAAATCCGCCCCTGGTCTTGGTATTACCATACAGAAATACATACTTACATATACAATAAATATATATATTAGATTATAACGTAAACTATAAAAGGCGTAAAAATTTTACTGCCTTTTTTCACTTTTCCACCTTCAAACTGTTCCATTCACTCAATTAGGATTCAGATTAGTTCATAGTGCGTATTGTCATACTCAATGTCCGCCCCTTAACAAATTTGAGAAATGAAGCATTGTGGTGATTTGTGTGTTTTGGAGTTAGTTCATGCCTCAAAGTATACACTGAAGTGTACATTATCGGTGAACACCTTCTTGTTATATTTTTGCTCTGTATTCTCAACTTGGTGAAGATTTCTTATTTTTTCTTTCGATTTTGCACCTGAGCTTTAAAGACCCAAAAAAAATAATAGAATATTACAATTATGGACATATCACCAAGGTTATACACAATAATATTGCTCCCAACACGCTTTACAAAATTTACATTCTAACTTTAACATGTAAACCTACAAGTTCCAGTAGAAAGCAAAGTGTGCAAAAATAGATAACCTTGACATAGTAATAACTCACATCATTGTTGAAGTAGAGCTAAAGCTTGATTGACAATATCAACATCATAACAAAGTTGAAGTGGAAGATGTACTCTCTTTCAAGTCTTTCTTTTTCATGTGAGGTACTTTGTAGTTATTGCAACCATTATCTTTCATCACCTCAATTATGGAATACTTTAAAGTTAGAAATACATGATTAAGTTGTTAAGCTTTCATTTCATAGGAAATCTTTCAACAACCTCCAGTAATTCATCGATATTTGAAGGGGCCATTTGATACTAAAAAGATTGAATTGCTTTAAAAAATTCAAGGTCCAAAATATTAAATCGGGGCTTTTAGGGGATTGAAAGCATAGCCTAATGCCCAATCAACCTTGTTGAGCAGCTTCAGTAAATTCCAAATAATTAACACCAATATGTGGTCTTGAACTATTTTGTTGGATAAAAGTTAGAATATTTGACGGTGAAGCTGACCATTTTGATCTAATGGCTGGAATACTTTCTCTATCTAGCAAGCTCTTTTGACATCTTTAGTCACAAATAGGTTTTGCTTTGACAGTCTTGCTGCTCGATTTTTGCTATTTCGCATAGCTGGTTCCTTAACTACAAACAGAGAAATTCCTATTTTCTTGAAAGCAACTTTATTCCATTTTCATAAAATCTAGGATGCGCAACAACAACCATAAACATAATCTTTGTCATAAAATTTCCACTTCTGTAAGAATGATATGGATTAGACTCATCTTCTTTAGAAAGCAGGTAGTACCTTTGGATTTTTTCAAAAAGTAAAACCATTTCTCATAGATATAAATATAATTAAACATGTTTGTAAACATGACATTTGCATGGTGTGTACCAAGATCAATCATTGAGAGGCAAAATCGCACTCGCACCTTCTTGTTTTCTTCGGTTAAGTGAGGCTTCATGGCATTGTATGTATGTGCTTTCTTTCACATGCCGAAAAATAGTTGATTTTGTCTTGTTTATTGCAAAATCCAGAGATTGAATGTTTGTTCGACGACAAAATGGAGTTTCTTTGAATTGGTTAATGTCGACTTGTATCTGTTTATTCCTAACTCTGCGTACAGGGTTTGAAGACACATTTAACACATTACTAAAAGCAACAGATGATTTGCCTTGTTTCCAAAACGTTCAGTAGTAATTTTTCGATTTTTTGAACAATATAGCGGCTTATGTTATAGAACTATTTTTAACCGTTCCTTCATTACTTTTTTTCAAAAGTCACTTTGCAACTGCTTGACGTTCTTCCAAATGTAACTGTTTCTGATGATTGGTTCTACTGGAAATACAATACTCATTTTATTCTTTTTAGATCAATGATTTAGTATTAAAAGACAAAAATAGAAAAACAAAGAAAGAGATAATTAACCAGTGCGATAAGTATCAAAGAGAGAAGAATAAAAGAGGCGTAAAATAAATAAAAGTGGATGTCTCTATGCTTGTATACACACCTTCACTTGTTAAATTTCAAAATTAGGAAAAAGTTTGGCGCCACTAACAAAAATTTAGAGTCCTAAGCTCAAAAAATTATTTTTGGCGGCGATTCTTGGGAACAGATTGGCAAAGCGTAGTGATAACAATTAACAAATTAATTTTGGGGTAATCTTTTTTCTTGGAATTGCAGGTGAAATCAAGAAAAAACTTGTGTACAAGTAAAAAAATAAACCTAGTTTGCCGAGACCTCTACTAATTTGTGGTGACCTTTTTCAATTGAGACTTCTTCGTGTATGAGAGAGAGTGAGACAAGAGAGAGAGCAGATTTGGAATCATGTTTGGACTCTATGGCTATACAATACATTAATGAGTTGCCACCACTTTATGAGGAGAGAGAAATGCTATTGATTTCTTTAATCATGTGAGAGTTACTTGTATTTTCTACTTAAGATTTTAATATTTATTAATAAGGATAATTTTGGAACATTACAAAATCTTTCAATGTTTGTTAAAACTCCTTGACTAGTCAAACACCGTAACATAAATTGGGACGAAGGGAATAGTAAATTTTTAAATAGACAAAATCAAAGCCTTGGGGAATAAAGTTGCCTGGCACCTATTGTTGACATGCTAGTAGGGTGAACACTAGAATATAAGGTAGACATAGGTATATGAGCATTACTCTTTTCAATAATAGGTGCATCGGTAGGTCTTCCTTGCCTTGGTCATTCTAAGTTGTCTATACCGGAAATGCTACCTTGATAACGTCTCAAGTTCATAGCTTCTTTCAGTATTTCTTGTTTTATCTACTTTAAAGACATTTTTTAGTCTTTATCAAAACGAAAAGAATGACATTTTTTAATCTTAGTCTTCTCAATTTTGCTAGTTGGGCTTTTAATATCTAGCTTCTTAGTTGTCATTCACTAGTCACTGCTGATAAGGCACAACATTCCTGTGTTGTTAAAGGTTCGCTCAAAGCTCGGTTAAGCCGGAAGCTCGGTGAAGCCCAGGTTGTGTACTGCGCCTCACGTAATTGGCGGCTTTAGCATAGGCATCAAGATACTAATGCGAGTGCACCTTCACTTGTGGGTTTTGTCTTAAAGGGCACAACAACATACATATAGCTTAAGTATGCTTTGTCATTTTTGTTCGAATAATTATTATTTGTGTTTATAGTTACATTCTTTTGCAAAGGATTTCTATTATTTTTTTTTTCTTTCTGTTAGGCACTTTTCTTCGCAGCTCACGCTTTAATTGCGCTTTGTGCTGAAAGCTCCAACAGAACTTGGTGCGTTTACGCGCCTTTTGCTTTTGACTACCTCTAAATAAGGTATTTATATAAAAAGTCAGCAACCAGAAGGTGCTTTACTGATATTTTCAGGGCAGCATCACCGCCGAATGTGTAATGAACTCAAATGTCTATCATGACATATATATCATTTGCAATAACCATGTTACCAAAAAAAACTATAAGGAGATGCATCTATACTTAGCTTTAGTTACAGATTCAATTTTGCTCTAAAAATTTCTTGTGGTTGTTTCCTTCCAAACAGTCCATCATGCAGCTGAAAGAATTGAGTTTCAAGTCCTCATTCTTGCCTTTCCCTATCCTTTAATGTTCAACACTGCAACAAGTCTTTTGTTTGTTCTTGGCATAATCCATTTAATTGTCAAAATGTTCATGATGAGATCCCACATTTATTTGATAATTGGACAATGGAAAAAAATGAGGTTGATGTTCTCATTCTGCCTTTCACATAGTGAGCATCTGCTACACATATTCATCCCTCTCGTCTGAAGATTCTCACAAGTTAGACATGCTCCTTGAGCCACCAGCCAAGTAAAACACTCCATCTTCAAGGGTGCCTTGTTCCTCTAAATGCATTTCTATGGCCGAAGGGGGAAGGTGTCAAGGAGGCAAAAAGGTCCCTAAGCTGCTTGCAGCAATCTTTTACTGAAAATTTTCCTTTAGCATCACGTTTCCACAATAGAGAATCAGTCTGGAGAATAAGGGTGTGTTGTTATGGATCTGGAGCAATAGTGATGATGGTTTACCTCCAATTACTTAAACTGCGTCCGAAGCTGAAATTCCAGCCATGATATGACCAATATTCTGTGAATCTTATTACTTGGGACAGTGCAAGATAATGTTCTCTTAGAATACATGACCAAGCCAAATATTCTGCCAAAACTTGATCTTTCTCCATTTCCACTTTGAAATGATGTGTTGGAACGAAAGGAAGGCCAGTGTGCTCTAATGTGCTTTCAATGCTGTTTTGATTGTGTGGAAGTGTGAATTTAGTTCTCTAGGAGTTCAAAAGTCCATATTACTTTGCTTCAATAGTAGATCTCCATAAAGCCACTTTTGAAGTAACCTGTTGTTCTGGATCATCAGATTTTTGACCCCAAGATCCCCTTCTTCCCTATCTAAGGTTACTGTTTCCCGTTTCACCAGATTGAATGTTCTGTGATCTCTGTTTCCTTGCCATAAGAAATCTCTCCAAAGTTTATCCAACCTTTATGCCACAGAAACAAAGAGTTGAGACTGTTAATCAGCACGAGTCTACTTCCAAGAGGAAGGTATTTTTTTTTCTAACAAGACAACTTCTTTTCACATTTTTCCAAGATGTCATCCCAAATTGCTCCCAAAGGAAGGCCCAGGTATCTGGTTGAAAACAAACACACATTGCAGCCCAGAATTTCAGCAATTTCCTGTAGGTTGGGGATATCGTTCACTGGGTAGAGGACACTCTTTGGTATAGTTTATATGTAATCCAGACTCCACTTTGAAAAATAAGTGCATCAATCAGAGATGAAGAATCTGTTCCCGCTTAGATTCAGAAAAAATTAGAGAGTCGTCTGCATAAAAAGTATGAGTAAGATGAAATTCCCAGATTCCTCACATTTGGGTTGAAGCCCTCGATCCAATCCTGAAGTTCTACTTTAGTTAGTTTCTTGCTTAGACCTTCCATAACCAATTTGAATGAGAAAGTTGAAAGGTGATCACCTTGCCTGCTTTTTTGTGTTGCAAAAAAACCTTTAGGGGCAACAATCTTGGTACCATATTTTCCGTAACCTTTTCAGTACCATCTTGGTACTGATTACTAATGAAACACTTCATATCATTATTCTTAAAAATCTTAAAAATAAAAATAATAACTTGAGAAAAGTTGTGCTCAAAATCTTGTTGAGGATATAAAAGTTTCATTGTATCTCTTGCCTTCTCCAAAATTAACCCTCTGGTTAAATTCGCACGGTCGTGGTACTGGAGAAACCACTCATAAACAATTCTCCATGTCTGGAAATTTTGCTGGCTTGTGCCACTTGATATCCCTTCTTTTTTCTAAGTGAGCCGAAAGATACTCAGCTGATCTTTTGAGTGTGTTTGATATTGTACTTGACTAACTTTCAAATGAAAGTTTTCATTAAGCCACAATTGTAAATCTTTTTGAGTGCATGTGGAATGATCTCTTTTGTACTCAAATAATGCTGTACGTATTTGATTTGTCATTGTTGATTTTGTGACACCTTTTAGATTAGAAGCCATTGTTGGGTACGGTTTGAAGAAATTTTCTATGTTGCTTATATAGTTTATTCTCTCACCATCATACATTGAATGTTTTTAGTAAAAATACAATGAATAATATTTGATTATTAAGAAACAATGATTTATTAATTACAATGAATCATTTAATAATAAAAAAATATTACAATGTATCATACATTATACTTTATGTATAATGAATTTTTTTTATATTAATTCAATAAATATGACACATAAAGTATTAAGATACAATGATTTTGATGTAATCAAAATTAACCTTCATTGAATCTCGAAAACACTCTTTAAATTAATAAATATTAATTTATCGATTATTCATGGTCTCGGCAATATTAATTTAGGGGGGTTGTACTGTATATGTTGTATACTGTATCTTTTCCTTAATCAACCTCAAAACCGAAGCACGTGGAGTTGAGACTGGAATTCCAGCAGATGTTGTGGCTAGAAATATGTGAATAAGACATAATCTTAGCGTGAGGCGACTTGTTAAAACCAGTTTGGAATTTTTAGACTTGCTTGTATGTTTACAATAATATTCTTGTACAATAGAAATGAGAGGTGGAATTAGGAAGAAAAAATATGAAAATAAAATGAAACGTGAAATTTATTCTTTTTTTTCCTTTTTCTGGTAACAGTATATTTATTAGCTTTCCTAATAATGGGTGCATCAAGATATCTTTCTTAATTGAATTAAACAAATAATGTGAACTGAGTACACACAAACTAACACATATCTCTATGGAGTTTATACACATACTTTTATTTTATAATGATAATGTTCGGATCATCTTGTGTACAACCTCAATTAGCCTATCAGGTACCTATGTTTTTCCACCAATACAGTTATTTGACAATATATCCACCAGCGTTTCGGCAAATGAGAAAAAAATCAACTAGTTTGTTTTGCCTATATTGGATTTGAACCCTCATCTTGCTTGGTTTTCATACAGTTTCAAACTGTTAGGTCACATGATTCACATCCTTGGGTATCTGAAATACACTACGAATGGATGGATACAAGTTTCTTCTAGCCCATATTAATAGGACGGATACAAACATATAAGTTCGACATAGGTGCATAAGCATCACTGTTTTTGGTAATAGGTGTATTGAATATGTGTTTCTTCACCAAATCCATAGAAAATGTAGACTTCTTGTGGTTTTTGGGTCTAGTCCGGGGCTATATTTCCCATATTTACGTTGCAAATCGGTAGAATAAGTTCTCCTAGCAGATATTATCTATCATCTTATATGCTGGTGTTCACCTTACTAACTAAGTTGCTCGGACTCAGGTGCGGGTGTCCGATATGGGTGCGGATCTAGAGGTCGGATCTTTTATGATCTAAATTTTAAGATTTGCAGTATGGATACAGGTGCAAGTATGGATACAGGTGCAGATATTCAGCTAAAAATAAGTATCTAAAATAGAGTTATAAAAATATATTTAAATGACATTATGTGGAAAACTTACAAGGTATTTCAAGAAGGAGAAAAAATTGATCAAGAGGAGAATCCAAGAAGGAGATAAAAGGAAAAGCACTGACATAGAAATTTCAATAAATAAGGTATTTCATTTTCTTCAATTTCACCCTAGCTTTTGATTTGATTTCAGAAATCATTGTATCAGTCCCGAATTTTTCCGTCCATTTTGGTCAAAGCACCCAAAATCAGTTGACCAGATCTGGTACGACCCACACCCACATCAGCACCGAAAGTGAAGAATTTGAGTAACTTAGCCTACTAATATGTGCTAAAAATGACTGCAGCAGCATTTTGGCCCCCATGATTAACAAATGTTTAGCTTAATGAGCTAAATGAGGCTTACTGATTTATAAAAAAGCTAAATGACTCTTAAAACACAACTTTTGTTGTATCAAAAGGAATAAAAAAATTCAGAAGGAAGATAATTGGTGACAGATACCACAGAAAGAGAGGAGACTTGTGTGAGAAAGTAGTGTTTGTGCCCTCTTTATTTATACTTGGTCCAGAACATTGCCTCTATGGAGTATTTACCAAATAAATATGTTGCTAATGTATACATAATTTTGTTGCTAAGTATTGAACATTTCTTTAGAGTTTGTTGAATGTATCATGAAACAGAAAGTCGGATTTTAGGCCACAAAAGTTTGAGACAATAATAGGTATGTGATGCCCTTAAATGTTTTGAGCCACGCATGCAGTACATTGATGTATCCAATGTGTTTATAGTCTTGGACAAGACCAGATAATGTTTGAAATTTTATATTGATTGTTGGGCTAACAGGGAACCCCTTGTACTCGCAAGTCATCAGCTCAGGTTTACTACGTCCTTAAAGTTTATATACATAAAATAAATTTTAAAAATCGTGAAACAGAGAAACTGGAAATATGTTGTTAGGGAAAACGGGGTAATGCCCTACTGTGAGGTAGATGGTCTAATTGCCTTTTCGAAACAACTTTTAATAGTTTCAGATACGAAAGTATCTCATTTTTTGATGTTTTGGGTGGCTGTTCTGCTAAATGATCTCGATAGCATAAAGTACAATATCTTAATTAAAGCAAAAGATTCATCTTGCTGATTCATATCAAATGGTGGTTCTCTTATATCTTCAGAAATTCTTATTGCTTTATTGTTGTCGTTTGACTCTTTGTTATTTATTTGTCAATCATCCTATGATGTTATTCTGCTTCATTTGGTGACATGCTTAAACTCAAGCTCCTTTGATTCAGAAAAATAGGTTGAAAGCTTCAGAGATGAAAAGTAGATGCTCGGTGGCTTTGGACAGCACAAACATCAGCAAAAATCGTTATACTGATGTTCTGCCATGTATGCTAATCAGTTGTCTGTTTAATTTCCTTGCTTTTAAAATGTATCATTACTTCGAATTAATTATATCAAGCTTCATTGATCTCAGTTGACAATAGTAGGGTCGTTTTGGACCCATGTAAAGACTATAGACCTTCAGCTAGGGGATATATCAATGCAAGCTTTGTATCGGTGGGTTCCTACATCCTTCACTTGAAATTACTCAAAGAGATACTTCACCCACTCGAGCTATTAGCATAAAACATAAAAACACAAATCTGCTTCTTACCACATACTGCTCTTTTTGGCTGAAGATATCAGAAAGAGTGTCCCGGTTTATTGCAACACAAGGTCCACTACCACATACCTTTGAAGACTTCTGGGAAATGATTATTCAGAATCGCTGTCCTGTGATTGTGATGCTTACACGATTGGTTGACAATTACAAGGTATTCAACTGTTTAGACAACCAGGTAACCTTTGTGATAATAAGTATATTCCTGAAACGAGACTTACTTGTTTTGCGACCAAAGTATATTAACATTTTGTGACAATAGTCTGATGTATAATTTGCTTCTCAAAAGAAACAACATACCCTTTTACCTTTTTGTTTTCTTTCATTTGTATCCTCCGCTGTAAAGTGGATCTGGAAATTTTATGCTGTAAAAAAGTTCAAATGGATCTTTGTTGAGTATTGGCTTTTCATCTTCAAACTATTTTCTCCTCTCTTTTTTTTTTTTACCAAAGTGAGGAAGAAGGGCATGGAGAGGCTGAAGAGAAAAAAATCGTGTTCTATTCTTTTCATTCCACTGCTAGTGCTCCTAAGCCTGGGATACAGGAAGGCACTTGTTGGTATTACTAATTAGCGTCCTCATTTTCTTATTTGTGTTCTTTCCTCATTCTTTTTTCGCTCCAACCTGGAGCAGGATGTTATGGTTTATGGTTTATGTCAATTGCTAAAAATAGTTACTGATATAAACCTTGCTTGTTCCTCCTGCAACTGTGCATCTTTCAGTTTCTTCAAATATGCAGGAGCTTGGCTTCGATTAAGTATTCTAAGTGGATTTTGAGTAACGTCAAAGGACAGTATGCGTCAAGAAGTTTGTGATTTTAGATATAAAAATATAGCTTTGAGAGAGCAATTGCTGCTATAAGAATTAGCATCTGTAGGATCGAATTAGAATTCAAGTCAAACGGCTTAAATTAGAGTTCTCTTTCGGCATAGGAGTTTCCTGTTCATTATGTAGGGATTCTACTGGGTTATTGTTGTTGTATGTTGGGACATTGTTTGTTCTGCATATTTCATTTTAAATTTCAAGAGGATCTTAGAAACACCCTGAGGCCCCAATAAGTTCATGCTCATTCTAATACAGTAGTGTTGTCCAGAATTTTGTGGGATAGGACTTCCAGGTTGACCAATAGATCATATGATGATCTTTGGAGGAATTTGAGAATTCTGATGTAAAGCCTTGTTGCCTCTCTGGATTTGAAATTTATGTCTCATATGTTCTCTCAGTTTGCGCTTCCAATCTTTAGCAGATAAATGGAAGCAATGAAAAGGTAGGAAGATATATCCTTGCCTCATGACCTTTATCCCTCATCTGTATAACTTTATGACGAGTATGAAAACTGCTATGCCTTCCTTCCTTTTGTCTATTGTAAGACTTGTTAGCCGCCATCTCTATTTAAGCATTACCTATATTTGGTTTGAGCAGTTTATTATCTTACCCTCTCCTTTGATGAAAACAAATGCAGATGGTGAAGTGTGGGGATTACTTTCAGGCAGAGGATGGGCCTAGAACATTTGGGAATATATGTGTTGTGACGAAATGTATAAAGACGAGTCATACCTCCTTAATATTACGAAATCTGGAGGTGAACTATATTGAGGTTAGTAAATCGTTGGCAGTCCTTGTGAAATACAAGAAATAAAAAAGAATGAAAAGGTCTTATTGTGTTGTTGAGCATGGAGTGCCGGACCAGCTTAAGATGATTGTTTAACCGATATCTTTGATGGAGGATGGTTGAATTTGGCAGTTTTCTCTGCTTGCTTTGCCATCTTTGTTGTTGCTTAGCCTAGTCTTTAAGATAGAGATGTGGTTAGAAGATGCAATCACCGTCCAAATTGCTGTTATCTTCTTGAGGCTTTGCTAACCTGGGCTTCTGAATACTTTCAAGCAACCGATATCTTTGTTCACTTCTGGCCAGCTATTTAACTTTGCTGCTTCAGCATAGGAATTCTGCTGAGATGACCAGTTGCTCTGCTTTCCCTTGTCTGCAAATATCTTGCTAGTTATGCCCGTCAGCCAGGTGATAATCACACTTCTTCGATCTCCCTGGAATTTCAGTATGCTCACATATCTTCCTTACCTGATAAATTTTTGTGACACTCCATATTCATATGCTTGTTCCTTTTCACCCCATTTCCTGTACATCTCCCTAGTTCCTTCGGATGCTAATATAACCTTTGACAGATCCATAATAGGATCCATGTGCTGACTGTCAATCTCTTGACTAAGGATTCCCTTCTCTCGATCCATTGATACCGGTATTCATTCTGTGAGACAGTTTCTATAATGTCAAAGTACACACCCGGTTCTCCATTTACTAATTACAAAGTTCTTAGACATCACCTTTCTCATTTCTTTGGCCGAGGGTCTATAGGAAACAGCCTCTCTCCCCTCCCAGGGTAGGGATACACGGGTAAGGTCTGCACACACACTACCCTCCCTAGACCCCCACTTGTGGGAACTCACTGAGTTTGTTGTTGTTAGACATCACCTTTCTCGCCGTCATTTCAAGGAGTAAGTTACTGAGTGATTCCCCAAATACAGAGTTGTGATGAGAGAAAAAATCCTGTTGCTGCCAGAATGTTGAGCTTACTGTTGCTGCCTGAGTTCACCTTCAGAGCCTCTGGAACTCAAAACCTCAGTTTATGCTCTTTTAGTACTTGTTCATGCATAGCTAAATGCTCCAGAAGCTTGTGGTTGAATAAGTTTTTCATTATGTAATCCGTGCCTCCATAACACCCAAGGGAACGCAAAGCATCTAGACCACTGCTGGATAAGCTTTAGAAAAGCACTAAGTAGTTTTAGGTGAAGGTTACCTGGTTGGTCCTGCCAATTAGATGCTGGGATGACGTCTATGCATTCCCTCAATTTGGTTACACTTCCCCTGTAAGACCCAGCCCATTTTCCCAATATTATCTGACCTATTGGGTGTGGGTTGTGTTATTTTCCCCTATTTTACAGCGCCAATAGCCATCTCTATATAAAGTTATAAACTCACACTACACTAGAATATTTGCTGTATTGTGGGAAGCTAAGAATACATGCCTGATTCGCATCTCTTGCTATGTGCCAGTCAGAAGAACCACCTTTGCATGTTATACACATTCAGTATCCTGAATGGCCTGATCATGGAGTTCCAGAGGACACACTTGCTGTTCGTGAAATTCTGAATCGAACACACGATGTGCCTCTTAGTCTTGGACCAATTGTAGTACACTGCAGGTTCCGTTCATCATTATCTGTAGCGTGTCCCTTTTAAAATTCTGTAATTATTTGTTCTTATAGCCTGACACCTCATTCTCTGGTACAGTGCAGGTATTGGTAGGACAGGAACATATTGCACAATCCATAATACCATCCAGAGAATACTGGGTGGAGATATGTCTGCTCTGGATATTGTTAATACTGTTGCCATCTTTAGGTCTCAGCGAATTGGGATGGTTCAGACCATGGTACGGCTCCTTCTCCTTGGTGTTTTCGTTTTTGTTCTTTTCATTTTTTTTAATATGCGACAATACTGCAAAAGTTTTCTGATTTTTTGAAGTAGGAGATGGCATTTTCTGAAAAGTTTAGCTGATTGCTGGTATAGAATGTAGTGAGTTTGTGTTTGTGAGAAAGCACAGGAGAAAATATTATTATTGACATGTTTTAACAATGATACAATGTCCTATATATATATATATATATATATATATATATATAAAATACATGTCCTACTCCTAATATATGGGATTAAAGTTATTTAATACTATTTAGTCATTTGTACTATTTAAAGTCATTCGACTTCACAAATTTTGTAGCAATATCTCTTGAGAGTATCTTTCTCTGATGAAGTGACAATCAATCTCAATGTGTTTAGTCGTCTCATGGAACACCGGATTTGATGCAATATGAAGGGCAGCTTGATTATCGCACAGAAGTTCCATCTGGCTGATGTCACCAAATTTCGACTCCTTGAGCAATTGTTTGATCCAAATTAGCTCACATGTTG
This sequence comes from Nicotiana attenuata, assembly GCF_001879085.1. NCBI lineage: Eukaryota > Viridiplantae > Streptophyta > Magnoliopsida > Solanales > Solanaceae > Nicotiana > Nicotiana attenuata. The sequence goes on from NW_017676909.1 coordinate 16,856, forward strand.
CCATAGCCATTGCTCGATATTCTCCTTCTGCACTAGATCGAGCAACTACATTTTGTTTCTTACTCTTCCAAGACACCAAATTGCCTCCTATTAAAACACAATATCCAGACGTAGAACGTTTGTCAGAAGGTGATCCTGCCCAATCAGCATCTGAGTAACCAACGATCTGCTCATGACCTCGATCCTCAAACAATAACCCTTTGCCTGGAGCTGATTTTATACCGAAGAATGCGGACAACTGCATCCCAGTGGCTATCACAGGGAGAATCCATAAACTGACTTACTACACTCACAGGAAAGGAAATGTCAGGTCTAGTCACTGTGAGATAATTTAATTTACCAACCAGCTGTCTATATCTTGCAGGATCGCTAAGCGGCTCCCCCAGTCCTAGTAGAAGTTTAGAATTCGGATCCATCTGAGTGTCAATTGGTCTACAACCTGTCGTTCCTGTCTCCTCAAGAATGTCTAAGGCATACTTCCGTTGTGATATCACAATACCTGAGCTAGACTGAGCGACCTCAATACCCAAAAAATACTTTAGTGTGCCCAGGTCCTTAGTCTGAAAGTGTTGAGAGAGATGTTGCTTCAATTTAGTAATACCATCCTGATCATTGCCGGTATAACAATATCATCAACATAGACCGCCAGATAAATACAGAGACTCGAAGCAGAGTGCCGACAAAACACAGAGTGATCAGCTTCACTCCGAGTCGTGCCAAACTCCTGGATAACTATGCTGAACATACCAAACCAGGCTCGAGGAGACTGCTTTAGACCATAAAGTGACCGGCGCAAGCGACATACAAGGCCACGAAACCCCCCCTGAGCAACAAACCCGGGTGGTTGCTCCATATAAACTTCATCCTCAAGTTCACCGTGTAAAATGGCATTCTTAATGTCCAGCTGATAGAGAGGCCAATGGCAAACAGCAGCCATGGATAGAAAAAGGCGGACCGATGCTACCTTAGCCACGGGAGAGAAGGTATCACTGTAATCGAGCCCAAATATCTGAGTATATCCCTTGGCAACAAGACGGGCCTTAAGGCGATCAATCTTGCCATCCGGACCAACCTTGACTGCATATACCCAGCAACAACCAACAATAGATTTACCTGAAGGAAGAGGAACGAGCTCCCAAGTACCACTCGTATGTAAAGCAGACATCTCGTCAGTCATAGCCTGTCGCCGTCCTGGATGAGACCTGTAGACTTAGGGATGGAAACAGAGGACAAAGAAGATATAAAAGCATAATAGGGTGACGACAAACGATGATAACTTAAACCGACATAATGGGGATTAGGATTAAGGGTGCTCCGTATACCTTTCCGAAGTGCAATCGGTGTACTAGGAAGGGACAAGTCCGCAGTAGGAGCAGGGTCAGGTGCAGGACGTGAATCAGCTGGGCCTGATGTTGGGTGCGGACGATGATGATATGTCAAGAATGGTGTTCCTGTGGCGGGGAGTCTAGGAGGAGCCACACGACTCCCCAACGGTTGGAATGGGTAAGACTTCTGTGGCGGAAGGTGAAGGAGGAGCTATAGTAAACTCCTTAAAGGTCAGTATAGGTAAGACCTCAGATATATCAAGGTGGTCAGAATGGTCAGAAGAGGTAAAGAAAGGTTTAGACTCAAAAAATGTGACGTCAGATGACATAAAGTACCTACGAAGATCAGGTGAGTAACAACGATATCCCTTGTGAACACGAGAATAACCAAGGAAGACACACTTGAGAGCACGAGGAGCTAACTTATCTTTCCCAGGGGCTAAGTTATGAACGAAACAAGTGCTCCCAAAAACACGAGGGGTAACAGAGTATAAGGGTGACTGGGGAAACAATACTGCATACGGAATCTGATTCTGAATGGGAGATGAAGGCATCCGATTAACGAAATAACAAGCTGTGAGAACTGCATCGCCCCAAAAACGCAACGGAACTTGAGATTCAATGAGAAGTGTGCGAGCAGTCTCAATGACGTGCCTATTCTTTCTCTTTGCAACCCCATTTTGCTGAGGGGTATAAGGATAAGAGGTCTGATGAATAATTCCTTGAGAAGTCATAAATTGCTGAAATTGAGAGGATAAATATTCTAAGGCATTATCACTGCGAAAAGTGCGAATAGAAACACCAAATTGATTTTTAATTTCAGCACAAAAATTCTGGAATATAGAAAATAACTCAAAACGATCTTTCATTAAGAAAATCCAAGTACATCTTGAATGATCATCAATGAAACTAATAAAAAAACGAAATCCCAAGGTTGAACTGACTCTACTAGGACCCCATATATCAGAATGAACTAAAGAAAAAACAGACTCTGCATGACTCTCAATACTACGAGGAAAGGAGGCTCGGGTATGTTTCCCGAGCTGACATGACTCACACTCTAATGTAGATAAACTAGACAAACTAGGCACCATCTTCTGAAGCTTGGATGTCCTAAATGTCTGTGAATTAGGTCCGGAGGATCTGTAACTAGACATGCCTTGGAGGAATTGAGTGAGTTAAGGTAGTAAAGGCCTTCTGATTCAAGTCCTGTTCCAATCGTCTATCCCGTACTGCGGTCCTGCATAATAAAAGAATCATCAATAAAATATATACCGCAATGGAGGGCACGAGTCAAACGACTAACAGATGCAAGATTAAAAGGACAGCCGGGGACATAAAGAACGAAATCTAGAGAGACAGAGGGTAGGGGATTCGCTTGTCCAACTCGTTTTGCTTTAGTTTGAGACCCATTGGCTAAAGTAACAGTGGGAAGAGACTGTGAATACGCAATATTTGACAAAAGTGATTTATTACCAGAGATATGATCAGAAGCGGCTGAGTCCGCAACCCATTGTCCAAGAGTACTAGACTGGGAAACACAAGCAAAAGAATTACCAGCAACAGAAGTATCAGTCTGAGCAACAGAGGCTACTTGTGGAGATGTCTGCTTACTTGCTCGATATTGAAGGAACTCATTTAACTCCCCTTCAGATAAAGAAAATCCCTGGTTACCTGTAGTCTCGATCGGAGCAACATAAGCATTTTTGGGTGGACGACCATGTAAAGAATAGCACACGTCACGAGTGTGTCCAAGTTTATGACAATAAGAGCACTTGGGTCTAGATCTTCCAAAACGACCTCCTCCTCGTCTGTTCTCCATAGTTTGAGATGCCCGATTGTCCACTGATTGGGATACGAGAACAGATGAGTCAAGTGTCTGTGATGAGCTCACGGGGTGACTTGGTGCTGCAGCAAGGCGAAGTAATCGAGAGAATAATTCATCAACTGTGGAGACAGTCGGACTAGCCAAAATCTGATTGCGTACTGAGTCAAGATCATTAGGAAGTCCAGCAAGAGTAAGAAGTAAGAACTAGAAACATCTTTTGTCGCTGCTCTTGTTGCCTTTCAACACTAGCAGAAACTGGCATCAACTTCTCAAATTCCTCCATGACTGCCTGTACTTGTCCCAAGTAAGTAGACATATCTAATTCATGTTTCTTTAAATTTGTCATCCGCGATATCACATCATAGAAGCGAGATATGTCATTAGTGTATAAAGTGCGAGCCTTTTCCCAAACCAAATAACATGTCTGGAATGGACGAAACAAGGGCATCAACTTGGAATCAATAGATCGCCACAGAATACTGCATAATTGAGCATCGGTCTTCTTCCAATGTGCTTTGGCCTTTTCATCTCCTTCGCTAGACTTCTTGATTAAATGATCTTGAACACCTTGACCTTTACACCACAGCTCGACAGACGAAGCCCAAGCTAAGTAGTTTGAACTTCCCATTAAAGGTTCTGAGGTAATCATAATACCGGAACTGCAAGAGCCCGAGTTTTCAGACCCGAAAACATTAACTCCCAAAGATATCGTTGGATTGAAGAGAGGTCTATAAAATTATAACCAAATAAAAGAAAGAATCAATTGAAGATTCCCTGAAACAGACGAAGGAGACACTGTTTTTTTTTTTGCCGGAAAATTACTGTAGCTGCCGGAAAAACTCAAAGTTGTCAGAATCAAACGAAAACAGTATGGGTAGGGTTGGAATTAGTAGCCGACCCAACTGTTCTGAAGAAACGTCGTCAAAAAATGGCCGGAAGTGGTCGTACTCACCGGTGCGTGAGCTCACGCGCTCGCCGGAAACCTAGCTTCTGACGGCGCGTGAGCGCGCGTGTGGAGGGTTCTGCCGGTGATGTTACTAAGGTTTGGTCGCCGGACGATGACGGATCTTGTGGTAGTGTTGGATTTTGCACAACACTGACGGGGAGAGAGATAACGTAAACAGCTTTGAAAAAGTCGACGGAAAATTGAGGCACGGCGACTTCTGCTCTGTATTTTACTTCCTGGATGTATCTCACCACTACGGCTCTGATACCATGTGAGAAAGCACGGGAGAAAATATTATTATTCACATGTCTTAACAATGATACAATGAGCCCTATATATATATATACTACATGGCCTACTCCTAATACATATGGGATTAAAGTTACTTAATACTATTTAACTACCAAACTAACCGTGTTAATAAACCAAATTATAAAGGGCAAATTATGGTTTTAAGTCACTTCGTATACCATCAAAATATGGCTGTGCAAGATCTTTATGCTTCACTTCCTTGGTCACCGCCTGAAAATAATAGAGGAAACCAGATGTTGGAAGTTGTGACATACAACTTTACTAAACTTAACTATGTATTAGTATTCTTTTTGTCTTTATTTATACGTCGTTAACCATGTTTCATGGATACTATAAGCAGTGATGTCAAAAGCTTGCATGAGGTTAAGTCCTCAAACTAGGTGAAGCTCAAGTTCAATGCGTCGTGTCGCTTAGATGGCGCTCTAGGGCAAATACCAAGCATCAAGAGATGCACCTTATCACCCATAGGCGTTGTCTTTAAGGGGCGGCGCTAGACAATAGAAAGAAAGTTGACAAAGTGATAATAATTGCTAATAATGCATTATGAATGACCTTTTTAGTGATTTAGAATAGAATTAAAATTTTAGTATAAAAACACTCTTCACCAGAAACTTAAAACTGTATTTCAAATCTAAATCAGAAATTTAATTGGTTTTTGGATTTGATTAACACTACTTCTTCTTCGTATATCTACCTTAATTATAGTTGTTTCCAATTTTTTTGTCCAAATAATTAGCGGTTGTGTTATAGTTATTTTTTAATGCATCTCGTTTGTCCTTTTAACCTTTTTAGTGCTTCTTTTCACTATAAGTCCACTCTTTAATTGTGTTTAGCACTTAAAGCCACAGAGTACCTTGGCACTTTTCTATTCTTCTCATCCTTGACATCTGTGACTACAAGAATATCTTTTTCCTGCTCAGCTCATGCAGAGGGAAAGTTCCGATAATTTATTTCTACTCAGGACAAACATGTTCCATATTCTCAACTAATCTTCTTTTTTTATTTTAAAGTTCTTTTCCACCCGAGTATATCTATATCTCTGTGTGTTCCAATATTCTCAATGATTTTCCTTATAGTTGTTTAGTTTATATTATGCTGAATATCTAACATATAGTATGTTCCAGGATCAATACCTTTTCTGCTATGATGCCATTATTGATGAGCTGGAACACCTCATCTCAGATGACAATGGAGAGAAGACTCCATAATGGTAATTTTTCACTTTGTCGGAAGTTCAATTGCTTGCTGCTGAGTACACACACTGGTTTTCTTTTTATTGCAGAAATTTAAACCTAATTCATTTTCTATATCTTTCTGGTCATGCCCCCAACTGAAAACAAAGAACCCCTGAATCTGTTGTTTTAACTTTTTACAGTAGTGAGTTAACAAGAGCTACGATTCTTGCTCACAATGAGATATGAAACAGTAGTTTATGCTGTGCAAATTAGTTGAGTCTACTTGAGCTGCTTCGTCCCGCTCTCTTTGTGTTGGATCCCAAGCTGTTCGGGTGATACCAGTTGATCTTTCTATTGAGACGAACTCTTTCGGATGACCGATGTCAGATGTTTCTCTTGGCTGAATGAATCTCATGAACTTAACATAATGTTTGCAGTTCCAGAAATTACATTTCTGGTTTGCAGTGTAACATAGTCATTCAAGAATAGCCAAAGCCCAAAGTGGTGACTCTTATGTTCTAACCTTATACAGATTCAAGCTGCTACTTAATGGTTAAATAGCAAGGTCTGGGTGTGAAACTAATAAAATGTTTGATTGGATAAGAAAGAGTGAAGGTTGTGAGACAAGGGACCTTTATCTCCTCAACCAAATAAGCACTTAGGTAAATATATTAGCTTTCCACGCCTCCACGGTCAAAACCAACATTAGATTAACAATTAAACCTTATTAGACCGTGATCATACTATAGAGTCTAACTAGAAAGAATTCAATCTTGCTCTTTTAGACTGAGAATTCTCTCCTCTTCTGAATTGCACGAAGCAAGGAGATCTCTTTTTTACTCTTTCTACGAGAACATAAACATGAAGTAATTGCGAGTACTCCATCAAAAGAATATATGCATGAGCAAATCGCTAGGTTGACCTACGAAGGATTAAAGTAGGGTAAGACATGGTCACATCTTAAGTAGGGACTCGTAAATTACCTCTTTTTCTCTTTGATAATTAAGAGATGATCGATAGAGAAAATTGTGCTCTTATACTATTATCAACCTCTCTTTTTATTAGCAAATATTTGGACTCTCTTATATCAGTTCAAGTAAATATTTGCAATTTGAAGTTGATCAAGATTGTCATAGATACTCGTATTGATTCTATCAGCGAAACTGGATGAAATTTTGTGAGAATTTTGGTTAGCTTTATAAATTTAGCTAGTCAATTTTGTCCGCGCTTAGTATGGTCTTTAAAAAATAAATATGAACAAAATTTATTGTTAAAATCTTTATAATTAAAAAAATAAATCTTTACTCTTTGTTCAATTTTATCTTCTCTATATTCTTCAATCATAAGCAATAACTGTGATCTAATTATATTTCAAGGTTGATTGCTTCTTTCAACAATTTTCAAGACTCCCTTTGTCTATTTTTTATACACATGGAAGCGTACACTCTATTCCTTTGCAACAACGTTATTGAGCTAATTTGAAGGTTTAAATTAGAAGACTAAATCTTGTTTTATTGGTGAAAATAAAATTAAATAATTAATTGAGATAATGTACTTAATGAATATTAAATGTCAACATTGGTACCTTCTTGTCAGAGGTCGGTTAAGAGGTGCATAGGCTATCGAGATCGCATGAAAAATCAAAGACTCAACACTCTTCTTTTTCTGTGATATTCTTTTCTTTTTATAAATCTCTGACGTTACTCTACACTATATAATGGAAAGCCAGAAGTTTTAAAGGATTGATTGTAATAAGTTATTGACAATAGTTACATCTTTTTAGGGATATTCGTTAAAAGAAGGTGACAACAGTTATAACTTTTTGTTATCCTCTCTAATTGCATAATAAATAAATAATAACTAGGAAGATCAAATATCAAATAATTGAGAGATAAAGACAATCAGACAATTTATCTAACGCACAAATTCATTTTTGGCATAAACAGATACCTGAATATAATCCTCAAAGAAATATCATAAAAAGATAAGGCCTCCAACCATTTGACTAACAAATTCTATGCCACGATTTCTGAAATTTACAACTCACATTTAATAACCTTTGTTGTAGTATAAAGATATACACTTGCTGAGCTCTCCTCTTTTTGAAACTTAAAGATCATGACCACCAACGTGTAGATAAAGTGGAATTACTATCTCCAAGCAGCATCTACATGCGATGAAAAGCGAATAAGTAATAAAGGAAGGAAAATTATTAAGAATATTGTAGTTTGTAAGTAACTTACCCAGTAAGTATTATTGAATATCATAAAGATTCGGTGCAAACAAATGGGCAGAGTACTACTTCAATCATTTGCCACATGATATCCTTTGCAACCTCCACCATCATGAGGAGTTTTAGATGGTCCTTAATCAGAGCCGTCAATTTAAAAATATTAGAATCATCACAAACTAATTGAATATCTGGTTCAGCGTAATTGAATATCTTGAAGCCTGCATTGTTATTCACTCCTTTATAATCAACACAAGCACTTCAAAGCTCAGAAGAATCTTAAATCAATTGATAGTATTTTTTTTTTTGAGCAAACAGAAATAATATATATTAATAATTAGTTGTTGCATACATAGCCTTCATAGTTTGTGTCATCAAGGACACTTTGATTTCCTAAGCTTGCTAGGATATTACAAGCATCATAAGATAAAGACTTAATACAAACATAGAGTTCATTCTTGTCACTTTCTACTAGAGAGTTTACATAGCATGGTGGTAATACAAAAATTTGCTTTCTTTTCTGCCGTGCCTTCTTTGCCAAGTGATGTGCAATCCTATTCCCTTGCTTGAAGGTGTGCTCGAGGATCACCTTCTGTTGGTGCATGAACAACCTGCATTTATCAATAATGTTATTATATAACCTGTTCCCTTGATGTAGTGAATGAATGACCTCCGTAGTGTCCGTCTCTATTTCCAGCGGGAACATGCCCCATTCCTGTGTTGTTTTTAACCCTTCCATGAGAGCTTTTATTTCTGCATGTAGTGATCCTGTAGCCTGAGTAGTCTTAGCAAATCCAACTATCCAATTCCCATAGGTATCTCTGATTATTCCTCCAATGCCAGTTTTTTCATTGTGATTTTTGAAGCTAGCATCGATATTTAGTTTAAACCACCCTTTCGGTGGCTTGTTCCATTTAATTTGGATGGGAATTTTGGTACAAGTGTTAGGGCCTTTTTCAGTGAGAAAAGTGAATTCGATTGCTTTTTGGATGATATGATTAATGTTGATAGGAAAGTCCGTGTTGTTATGGTTGTTATTATTTCTATTGATCCAAATCTGCCAAATTGCAAAACGAAAGAAGAAGTTCCAGTTTAGAAGGTTTTTGGAGAGGGTGAAGTCTAAGCTTTTTATTCGAAGGAGCCAATGCTTGTTGGACTTGTTTTCTAAATTAATCCACCCTAATTTTTTCCAAAAAATTTTAACCGCCCGACAATGAAGGAAAATGTGGCTTATAGTCTCTTCTTCGTGGCACTTGCAAATGGGGCATAAAGGGTCAACATTCATGCCAATTTGTGAGAGGTACTTCCGGCATGGAAGTCTATTATGGAGACATTGCCACAGGAAGATTTTAATTTTATTAGGGCAATTTAGGCTCCAGATCCAGGCGAAATCGGGTTCATTGTGTGAAGGAGGATCTATTAAGGCATAACACGATTTGGAGGTAAAAAAACCTTTTGTGGTTAAGGACCATATGGGGACATCATTGTTAGGTCCTTTCTTACGAATTTTAGTATTAATGATATTATCTTTGATATTGTTAGGAAGGTCTAGGCTTAACTTATCAAAATACCAAGATTTTTTGTCCCAAATATCTCTTATTTTTATTGAAAGGTCAGTTATGGATAGAGGAGCCGTTGCTTCCCTTCTAAGGCTTCCCATATTAGTAATCCAGTTAGTTTCCCAAATATTCATATTGCTGAGATAGTGAGGGGACCAAGTGATACCTTTAGAGCATATATCCCAGCCTTTTTGGATACTTTTCCAGATGAAGGATTTTATATTACTAGTTTTGTTTAGACAGTAGGGGGATATGATTAGTCGGGCCCAAGGGGATATAGAATTGGTTAGGAGTCTCCATGCAAGACTTGCTAATGTACATAGATTCTTTGATTTGGCACTGTGAATGCCTAAGCCACCATTATTTTTAGGTTGACACATAGTAGACCAATTTATAAGGTGAATTTTCCTTTTTCCAATAGTGCTACCCCATATAAAGTCCCTCTGAGTTTTTTCAATCTTATTGAGGGTAATTTTTGGGAGAAGGGTATACTGCATATAGTGATTGGGAATAGAGTTAAGCGATGAGTTAGCTAGGGTAGTTCTGCCTGCCATGTTTATGAATTTTAATTTCCACGAAGCTAGCTTAGATCTCATTTTGTCAATAATAAATTAGAAATCTCTAGGTCTTGGACAATTATTAAGAATTGGAAAACCTAGGTAAGAACCGAGGTTATCACAACTTTTTATTCCTAGTGTAATAGAAGTAGATTTGATGAGGGGAGGGGTGCAATTTTTAAAAAATAGAATTTTTGATTTGGCGTTGTTAATACATTGCCCGGAGAGGCTACAAAAAAGGTCTAGGCCATTTTTAATAGCATGGCATGACTTGTTATTGACCTTGGCCATTAGAGTAAGATCATCACCAAAAAATAGGCGTGAAAAACTTGGGCTGTTCTTCCCTAGGGTAATTGGATCCCAATTTCTAGTGTCAACTTGGTGATTGATATATCTAGTTAGCATTTCTAGGCATAGAATGAAAATATAAGGTGAAATGGGATCACCTTGCCTGATGCCATGACTAGGCTCAAAGAACCTTGTGACAGAACCATTTATTAGAATAGATATACTACTTGTTGAGATGCAATTAAGTAAAAGCTTACAGAATTTTGGGAGGAAGTTGAAATATTTCAGAGTGTGGTGAACAAATGACCATTCCAAATGGTCAAAGGCCTTTTCTAGGTCAATTTTTAGAATCATTTGGCCTTGTTTACCCTTTATTTTATTAAATTTTGAAACTATTTCTTGTATGATGACTGCATTGTCAGCAGCTCTTCTGTTCTTCATAAAGCTAGCCTGGTAGGGGCTTATTAAGAGATCCAGGAAAGGCTTTAGTCTATTAGAAAGAACTTTTGTGACAATTTTGTAGATGGTGTTACATAAACCAATTGGTCGAAAATTCTTAATATTATTGGCATTAGGATTTTTTGGTAGGCACAGGTAGGTCTTGTTGATCTCTTTTGGGACTTCTTGAGTATTGAATATGTTATGACAAAGATTTGTTACAGATTGCCCTACGATTTTTCAATATTTCTGAAAGAAGAATGGATGTAGGCAATCCGGACCTGGGGCCTTAAAAGATTTGAAAGAGTATATAGCCCTTTTGATTTCAATATCTAGTAAGGGTGCATCTAAGGATATAAGGTCTATCTTTGGATATGAGGAGGTGCTACCTAGAGGGCCATTCCACTTGTTAGAGGAGTGAGAAGTTGTGAATGAATTTGTAAAGTAGTTGAGGACATGAGACATAATATGGTCATGATCGTTAATCCAGTTACCATTGTCATCTTTAAAGAAATTGATCTTGTTTCTTCTTTTCCTATTAGTTGCAGTGATGTGGAAGAACCTAGCGTTTGCATCACCTTCGTTTAGCCATAAAATCCTAGACCTTAATTTCCAATAGTCTTCCTCGATTTTTAGGATATCATTATACTCATTTTTGAAATCTTTTTCTAATTGTTGAAGAAAAATATTAGTAGTATAACTGATGGAATTTTGAATCCCTTGAAGTCTAGCCAGTACTTTCCTTTTCTTCCCCATTATGTTACCAAAAGTACTATTCTTCCAAGGCTTGATTTTGTCAATAAAATTTTGACTGCCTTTCAAATAGTCAGTCTTTAGCCAATTGGTTTCTATGATAGTTTGAAATTCTGGATGCTTGCACCAGAACGTTTCTAATCTAAAGGGTGCATTATGGTGTAGCCTATTTTTAGGAATTAATTCAAGAAGTAAGGGGTTATGGTCCGAGTGTGTTTTGGGTAGATGGATTATAGAGCTTTTTGGGAATAGATCTATCCAGTCTTCATTTCCTAAAATTTTATCTAAACGTTCCATGATGAGCCCCTTGTTTCTATGCCTAAGGTTCGACCATGTATACTTACACCCTTTGAAACCTAAATCTAATAGATTACAAGAATTTATCTTAGACCAAATAAAATTAGCTCTATTATCTTTGATAGGTCTACCACCAAACTTTTCATTTGAAGCTATGATATCATTGAAGTCACCTCCAACTATCCAAGGTCCTTTGTAAGTCTTGATAATGTGCTCTAAGTTATCCCACATCAAATTTCTATTATGAAGACTAGTGCTAGCATAAATTGAAGAAAAAAGCCACTTTTTACGGATAGGAATTACCTCAATTGTTGCATGAATTTCCTGGTTTCTACGGACAGCATTATGGACACTAACTATTTCGTGGTTCCACATCATCACCATGCCACCTGATTGGCCCTCCGCTGGAACCTCTATTAACTTTGTAAATTCAAAGTCATCGAGCAACTCAGCATGGTTCACCATTCTTGTTTCGAGAAGAGTTACTAAACAGGGTCTATGGGTATCAACCATCTCCCTGAAATTCCTTCTAAAGTTTTCATTGTTTCCTCCCCTTATATTCCATATAATGATGTTGGTTGGGCGATTCATGTCTTGATTAATGGTTGAGTTTTCTGGTTCTCCGTTCTCCCTGATCCCTCCTGGAAACACAGGATTCCTCCTCAGTGATGGCACTAGGATCATGGCTTTGTTGCCCACTGTTGGATCCTGAGGTGGTCTGATATCCATCGAGCACTTGAAGAGTGTCAGTGGGCAACTGAGCACATGCCTCTTCTCTTGCATCTCCCTGAAGAGAAATACCTTTATCCCGTCTAGACTTGAGAACTCTAGGACTCGCTCGAAGATTGGATTGATGGGTTCTTCCTCCTCCTCCATTGCTGCTTCTACTGGACCTGGTATTTGGTTTTCTTGTTCCTGAGGAGGTGGAGCTTGTTGCTGCATGGGAGGGTGAGGTTGGTCTTGGGGAGCTGGGTTGATCTCCTATGGCAGAAAAATAGGGTTTAGGTGAGTGCACATTTCTGTGGGAAAGAAGGGCATGTCCAGTGGAACATTTTGTGGATGAATTGGGTTGAACTGTGGAGGCATGTTCCATTGATGCATCATTGCATGGACCATCTGAGGGTTTAAGGAGGGTATAAGGATGTTGTTCAACCACATTTGATTTAGGTAATTGTTCATGGCAAGCCCCATTCCCTCTGTTACTAGCTGTGCTAGGTACTGAGTGTTGTGAAGTATCACAATCGCTTCTTGTCCATTGATTTGAACATTGAAGGAGACTGCATGACCCATTAGACCTAGTTCCATCCACGAGCCAGGTTGATAATCCTGTGCCTGTGGGGGTTGTGCATATACAATTTGTGGGTTTTCGAGTGGTGGAAAGAGTGGAAGGTTCTCCATGGATTGTGTTATGTGTTGTCGTAGTATTTGGATAAGTCTGTTCCTTCTTCTTAGGGTTGAAGGAAGTCTTGGCATCTTTAATGGTGGATTGAGAGTTTATGAGAGTGGTAGTAGGCGTGGGGATTAGGCTACTGTCAGTAGCCAAGTGATTGGGGGTTAGGGGAAAGGTAGGTGATGATTGCAAGTCTTTTGGTTGCCCAATGCTATGGTTTATACGAATATCTTCCATGGATATAGTATCCAACTCTTCCTCAAGGGCGTAGGACATTTGTCCATTGTCAATGGTGTTAGTAGCCATTTGGCTTGCATGCCCAGGAGTAGATATGTCTCCATATCTAAGGAAAAGATTTTGTTCAATTTTTTTGTCTAAAGAAAGATTATTACCGAAACTGTGGTTTTGTCTCTTAGTAGTGTTAGTAGGGTTATCATTAGTAGAAGGGTTAGTTTCGTCCATTTGTGTGTCATTTTGCATGGCCTTTTTTTTTTTATTATTTTCATTAGTGAAACTATTTGCCACGTTTATATCCAGCATGGCTGGGTCCTTGTGCTGAAGGGACAAGTGTTCACAAGTATTTAGATTAATATTTTTTAATTTATTATTAATTAGAAGATTAATGGTATCTTCCAAAACCATTTGCTCTCCTTCAAGTAGGAAAAAATGGTTTTCCATAGCCAAAGTGGTTTGATCAGTGTTTATTGCGACCGGATTCTTACTAGGGTGGTGAAACCTAGAGGGTTCTTTAGGTTTGTAGTGAAGTAATTGAGTGTTTAAGAACTTACCTGTATTAGCATTGAAGAGATTTACAGAGATACCTGGGCTCTTGGAATAATTGGTTGGATTTGTGAGAACTGGACAAAAATTCCTTGCACTATGTTTTCTTCCTTTGTTAAATGAGACTGTTTTCCATCTTTCCTCCAAGTTCTCTTCTGTTTGAATAACTTGATCTTTGGATGAAGTTGTATTTTCTGGGGATTTTAGGACATAGCTACAGTGTTCCATCGTGTGACCAAATCTTCCACATTTTTTGCATAAGAAATTTTCTCCTTCCTAGTAAATGTATTGTTAATGAAGGCCAATATAGAGAAAAGGTTGCACTGGTATTTCTAATGGTATTTCTACACAAATTCTTGCATAACATCGCCTTAGAGTGGTTGATGTACAAACATCAATCTTTAATAAACGTCCAACTGCATTTCCAATCTTTTCTAGAATTTTTGAATCATAAAATTCCGTTGGTAAATGGGGCAGTCTAATCCATACTGCTGAGGTGGTTAGTCTCTCTTTTGTAGCCACAAAATTAGGTTTCCATTTAGAAATTGACAGGAAGTGGCCATTGATGAACCAAGGCCCTTAGTTGATAGCTTTCTCCATATTTTCCCTTTTTCTAAATTTAATGATGTAGTAATCTTCTCCAAGATCTATTAGTGAAAGATCTTCTGTTGGATGCCAAAGTTCCTGAATTTTTTTTTAAATATTGGTGTAACATTCGCTTTCCAACCAATTTAACAATTATTGAGCATTTCCATGGCTCATAAATACGCTGCATGTCTTCTTCCGTTAAAGGAATCTGCTTAATGCCTCGTGCAGTAGAGCTCGATAAGTGCATGGACGTTTCCTCTTCTGTGGAGATTTTTGTCAGGTCCATGTCGGTCTGTCCTAGGTTTGGGGCGAAGCTCATTGGGTCAGAAGCAACTAGCATGTCCTTGAATGAAGATTTGGCCATTAATTCGTTTGGAGTAGATTTGTCAAGTTTAATGTCTGGGGGCTTTGGTGGAATTGGGGATTGAGATTCATAGGGTTGGGGATCCATGGTGAGTAGTTTTAGAGAGAGAGGATCAAAGAAAGGTGCCAAGTCATCTTTTCTATTCCTTCTTAAAGAGTATACATATAACTAAAGTGCTTTCTAAAACTTATCCTTAACTAATATGTATTGCCCCCATAACTCTTTATCTTTTATAGTGCCCTATATATTTTTTTTGGCTAAGTCTATATATACCCCCCCTCGAAATTATAGGTCATTCCTCCTCTTTTAACACCATCATTCTCCATTTCAAGCGACTTTATCTTATTTTATCCTTGATGTTTTTTATTTGAACCTTGATGACGTCCACAACACACCTCTATAAGAGATATGATACGATCATATGCAATATAAATTACCCAGCTATGAGTCGGGTCGAATCTACAGGGAGTTATAAGGGTGTTAGGAGTATATACTTGAAGAAAGCGAATGGATTAACTAAATTTGCACTTCCACAACAAGTTTTGATTTCTACTTCTACTATTACTCTAGAAATTGTGAGCTAAGGAAAACAAACAAGAAATGAATGTTTTTGGTGATTTTCCAAATAGTTTAAAAGCCTAGGGATGTGACCATAACCTAGGTGTTCGCCTAATGGGATAAAGAAGTTAATACTTGTTTTGTTGATTGGGATGTATTATAACTCTCAACTCTACATTACCCACCTCTCAGCCAGAGAGTGATTTTGCCCAATTGGATTTCTCAAGTCCAAATGGGTATCAAATAAAATAGTTGATATGAGATCAAATCGGGTTCTTACTATCTCTAGTTTGAACCTTTTAATTAGGCTAATCAATCTCTCAATTAGCCCAATTCTTTGTTAGCCAAGTTATCCTAGACTAGGTCCCTCTCTCTCAAGTAGAGACTAAGTCAAAAGGTATGAATCAATGTTTGCAACCATTAAATCTAAAATTGAAGCATAAACTAAGCTAAATAATCAACACTCAATCATAAACAAACATTAAATTAAATACCCATAAGGTTTACACACTAGGGTTGGGTCACAACCCTAATAAGAATCTAGCTACTCGTAATGGAAATTGAAGAAAATAAAGAAGAAAAGCTAATTAAACTCATAATCAAAGATAAAAATGATGAAATATAATGTTTAAACACTAAAATAATCACAAACTTCTTAAAATGGCAAAAGGTAAATGCTATAACAGCTTTGAACTTCACTTGACCTAAATTGTGAAACTTGTCTATTTATAGTGGGCCACAATTCGCTGACAAAAATGTCCCTCGGGAGGTTTTGCGGCCGCACAAATCCATGTGCGGTCCGCAGATTTCTTCAGTTTCCAGAAGAGTGGATTCTGCAGCCGCACATTTCTGAATTGTGGCTGCGAAGCAACTTTTGCGGCCACCCAATTCTTGTATGGTTGATAAGTTGGTATTTTACCAACTTATCTTGTCTTTAAATCTATAATTTTGCTATGTTTGAGTGATAAAATCATGTATTTAATGTCATTTACTTCTATTTTACAGGGTGAATGTGATTTAGAGGTAATGTTGAAGAAACCAAGTGAAAACAAGTCAAAAAGAAGCTAAAAAGAGGAAAAAATCTGGGAAATGCACTCAGTGGTCGCATTTGCGACAAAAGCTTGGGAAATGCAAAGTCAACTGGAAAAGTCAGTCTTCGCAAATGCGAGTAGCACTTCGCAAATGCGAGGTCAACTGAAAAGGTCAATCTTCGCAAATGCGAAGCTATCATCGCTAATACGAAGTGAAGCAGCACATGCAGAGTTGGGAATTGCGAACTTTTGTTCGCAATTGCGAAGATCGAGCTTCAGGCCTGGGCAATTCTGGAACTTCACATTTTTAATCCCCAAACCATTTTTTATACACGACCAAGCAGATCTTTGGACATCTTTGGCTTATTTTCAGTTCTTAGGGCTAGAGAGAACAAGTTTTGGAAGCTAGGGCTTTGCACACACACTTTGGTCTTGAAGATTGAAGCTTTTGGTTGAGAATTTCTTACCCATTTATGTTTATTTATTCATTTCCTTGCTTTGTATTGAATATTTAAGTGTGTAGTATTTATTTCCAACACTTGAATCTTGTTTATGGAAATATTCATGTTTAAAGTGTGGATTAAATACCTTGTTGTGCTTATGTATTGAATGATTTTTATTTATTTATGAAGTGAGTTGTTGTTACTTTAATTATTCTTGTTCTTTAATGTTTCCAAAGGGATTA
>NW_017676909.1:34025-37206 GCF_001879085.1 Nicotiana attenuata
AGATTAATTAACAAGAACTTGAGGCGTTAACCCTCATTTTATAAATTCTACCTAGGGATAGGATTGAACTACTTGTAGCCATATCCGGGAGTTCTTAATCTCTTAATTGTTTTAGGGATAATTCAATTAGGAAGTCTTTTTAGTCTTCAGAAGAAGCTAATTAAGAATTATTACCCGTGGCTAATTAACATAAACTCACTCATATTTGTAAAATCATGAAATACATTGGATCGTTACTTGAGTGTAATTCCCGATGCAACCATACTTGTAGCCATTGATCATTTTACTTGCTTTCTAGATTAGTTTACATTTTCGCATTTAGTTATAATCATTTTCCAAAAACCAAATTCTTAGTGTTTGGCATTGCGCGATAAGTGATAATTTTCTTACATTCCTAATCGTCTACATATTGTTCTCTGTGGGATTCGACCCCGACTCATAGTTGGGTAAATTATATTGCATGCGACCGTGCCCATTTACTTTTTAGTAGTGTATTTGGACGTCATCAAAATTGGCGCCGTTGACGGGGAACAATTTGGCGTAATTTAGGTTGTTTGAGAAATAAGCGAAAGTGCTTCGATCCAAACTTGTGAATATTTGTGTAATTATTTTTCTTACCTTGGTCTATTTTTCTTGTTTGTTTCTTGTTTATTTTCTTACTTTTTTTTTGAGAAAAAAAAATGGCATTATATTATGAAAATTGGTCGGATGGTAGTTGTTCATACTTTGATGACCATTGTCCTTATTATGGAGGACCACACTCGTGGCAAAATTATTTGAATTCTCCCGGGGGTGGATTCTGCGCACAATCTCAACCCTATGAGTGGAGTATTGGTGATAAGTGTGGTTTTCAAAATGGTAATCGGGATGATTGTGCTTATTTGTCATTCCCTTCCCCAAGCCCCCACTATGATGATTCTACTTTTTGTGATGAGAATTATAGGGCTATGGAAGTGGAAGAAGTTGAGCATGGCCAAAGTGGAGAGTTCAAGCTTATGTTGGAGTGTTTACTTAAAGAAGGAAACAAGGAGCAAAATGCCTTGGAGGAGCTTTTGGAGAATAGTCTTCAAAATGACTTGGCACTTGAAAGGTTGCACTCACAAATGGATGAAATGATCGAAGCCTTAAGGGTTCAAAAAGCCTCGGAAGTGAATGATAGCCAAGAACCTTCCTTGGAGATTGAAGTTGAAAATCCTTCCTTGGCACTTGATCAAAACCAAGAAGAACTCTCAAATGCTCAAAATGAGAAAATGATACTCATGTTGGAGACCATTCTTGATAATGAGGAGAAGCACAACTTTGTACTCGAGGACTTGAAACAAGGCTTGGCTTATAATGATGAACATATCCACACCTTGGAAGATCAAATGAAAATATTGGTTGAGGCTCACTGTGCCCACCAACTTGAGGGTGTGGAAGAAAGCCAAGAAGAGTCCAATTCCGAGGAAGAAAGTGAGATCTACTTTGAGGAGTCAAGAATTGAACATCCGCCAACCGGCTTCATGAGTAATAATGATGCCAAGAGAAATATGGAATTAGAGTCAACCGGTGTACATGCAAATTTGGTTGAAATTGACTCTAGTTCGGGGGAAGAAGAGGATGTCAAAATCCGAGAAAAATTGCAAAGTGAAGATTTGAAGTCTCATTCCAAGCATTTTCAATGTTGGAATTGTGTGGTGATATGGAGATTGAACTACACGAGTCAATGAGGGATTGCGAGGAGGAAAGGCCACAATCATACATTTTACAGTTTGAGGAAGCAAGAAAGCAAAATGACATTCCTCACATGAGAGCCAAGAAGTGCAAAATGAAGAATTTAAGGCTTGGCTTGATCATCAACTTACCACCCCCCATCGCTCGTGGTCACAAGCTTGATTCTAAGCTAGGTGCCCAGTTTATATCATCCAAGTGGCGAGAAAAGTGGTAATGGTGTTTTACGTCGTACCACGATGTTAAATGCGGCGCTTGGTGGGACGCAACCCATCGTTTTTCAAAATTTTTAGTCATTTTTGAAATTTTATTTTTTAGGATAAGCTTAGAATATTATTTTTGACTAATCTGCCAAGTTTTAGATTTTTTGGAGTTGATTTGAGCAGGTCGGAGTGACCCCGGGAGCCAAAACCAGTAGTTGATTAAAAGATCAGGGGAAATTTTCGCATATGCGATTATCCTTTCGCATTTGCGAACAACCCCAGTCGCAATTCCCAACCTTTTGTCGCAAATGCGACACGAGCAGACTTGAGTGACCTTTGCAATTGCGAAGATTGTGTCGCAATTGCGACTTCTGAGAGGTAAAAGCAGATATATGCTCATTTTTGAACAAAAATTGAACAAACACGACTAAGGCTCTCAAACTCTGTCTCCCTCACTCTCACTAAAACTCCTTCAACTCTCACTCCTCATTGCAAGGATCCAGGTATGAAAGCTTAATCACTCTCTTTTCTTCTTCTTCGTCTTCATCTTCTCCTTTATTCTTCTTGATTTTCTGAAACCCTAGTGCTCAAATGGGTATCATCCTCTGCCCAAATTTTTTATAGTTCAAAAATGTGTTCAAAACTTATGATTAATTTCTGGGTGAGGATTGGTTGAGAGTGTGTGATATTGTTCGTTGCTAAAAAAAATTGGGGAAGTATGAGTACCCAAAACTTGTCTAATGGAAGTGAAGTTTGTGTGCTTTTCATGAGTTCGACGAAAGGCCCGAATGAAATTCTTGGCCGAAACATCGACATTGTTTTAGATTCGTGGTTGTTTGTGAGGTCTAGTGCATGATTTGTGTTTGAATGATGATTGGGTTCATAAAAAAAATGACTTGGATTGCAAAACTTTAGGGCGTGGCACTGTTGCCTGTAGAAAAGCTTGACTGGGGACGAAGGCTCGCAATTGCGATGGCCTCTTCGCATTTGCGACTTCGCATTTGCGAAGATACCATCGCAATTGCGAAAAATGTTTTTTTTAGACCTTTGCAATTCCCAAGAATTCTTCGCAATTCCCAAACCTGGGTATATCTGAGTCCTTCGCAATTGCGAAGATATCTTCGCAATTCCCATAACTGGGGTCTTCTGATATCTTCGCAATTGCGAAGATTCTTTGGGAATTGCGATATCAGAGAGCTTACATCTGAAAATCTGAAAATCCTGGAATTTTTTCTAATTCTGAGCTTCGACTGTCCGATCATTCTTTT
>NW_017676910.1:0-3299 GCF_001879085.1 Nicotiana attenuata
CTGTATCCCCGGTACGCTGCCTCCCCCTCGGCCCGAGTTGTCCGCTCGGGTAAGCCAGGTCTAGACCAATAAACCTAGGGTTAAACCTAGAAGAACAAAAACTCATGCCGGATCCCTAGTAGGACGCTTGTTTGCATCATGTGCATTTGACTTAGGGGACTCAACACAGGGGTTGGGTCCGTCTAGGACAGGTGACCTGAAATAAGTTGACCATCCTGATGCATCTTACGTGCTACTTGCGCATTTATTTGCTCGGCTTTGCATGTTGACCGGCTTGTCTAAATGAGGGACAATTGAGAAACATAAGCGGTGTTGGGACTAAGTGAGGGTAACCGCTAGTTTTGAAAAACCAATATCCAAGTAGTGCCGAAATGCTGCCGGATTTTTGAAAAAAGGAAAGAAAAGTAGTTTTCTTTAGTTTGTTGTGTTTACCAATGGAAAAGAAAAATGAAAAAAAAAGGTTTTATTTTCAAATTAGTTTGTTTATTTGCCACTGAAAAAGAAAATATATAAAAATGAATTTTGTTTTCGGAAATAGTGTATTTGCCAAAAAAAACAAAAGAGTCTTATTTTCCAAAAATATTTAGGTTTATCTGCCCGAACTACGCTGATTTGATTCTCACCAGATGTGAGATACGTAGGCAACCCTCATCGGGTCCAACCACCCTTTTTCAGAAATAGCCAAAAATACCAAGACTTTAACTTTTTGTCAAAATAAGTCGGGTGCCGCCATTCTTGTTTAAAATAAGCCGAATGTCCCCAAAAGGGCGCCGGAAGGCTATTTTTGCAAGAACAGCCACCCTGAGTCATTTTTAAATGGTTTGCGGGCACAGCCTTAAAATCTCCCTCCCGGAAGTGCTGAGAGGCCGTATTTGCAAAACCAGGTCTTTGCTTTCTTAAATAAAATTTTTGAAAAAATAGCCACTTTTCTTTTAAGTCAATAAGTCAGCTTTCTTTAAGTAGTCACACTTTCCCTTGGAACTCCTTGTCCAAGATGATCCATTTGACATTGAAACCTTCTCAGTCTTGCACAGGCCCGCGGCGATGCCGAGAGATGCCCCGCGGGCCCCAGGATTTGAAGCTTTGATGTATTCTTAGATAATCGAGTTTGTATTTTTATTTTTGAGTCTGTTTTTGTAACTTCCCTTTCTGAGAAAAAGAAAAACAGATAGTCTAATAGCTTTGTAATCGCAGTTGTTATTAATGAAAATTTGAAAATTCCCGAAAAATTGTTTCTTTATTTCTTGCATTTATTTTTGCATTTATTTGCAAGAACTACGCTTGGTCTGATTCACGCGGGTCGTGATACGTAGGCAATCTCCATAGGATTCGACCGTAACTAAATAAAAAAAAATGAAAAAAAAACGAGAAAGGAAAGAAAAACAAAGAGGGAAAGAAAAACAAGGAGGAAAAGAAAATAAGACACCAAATAAAAAGGGCAAATAAGAGAAAGTAAAAAGAGAGCAAGAGAAAAGAAAGAAACGAGCGGAAAAACAATTTTGAGGAAAGGAGAGAATAGGAACAAGATAAACCAAGGCAAAAGAAAAGAAGGAAAGGAAAAGAGAGGAAAATGAGAGGAAAGCAAAGAAAAGAGGTAAAGGCAAGAAACAAACAATGGAAAACACGAGGGAAGAATGAGAGGAAAGGCATGGCAAATGAAGAAAAATGAAAAGGCCGGGATGACGCATGCGACTGATCAAAAGCATAATAGGAACTGTTAACTGCCTAGGTGCATTCACTCCCCAAATGTGCGGGTACCAATATGTTAAATGCCCTAACTCTAACGTGATGGTTTCATTTTGTCATGTCATTCCAGAAAAGGTGGTTGGTTTGTGGTTTGAAAGTGGTAACTCTGCTTCACAACACAAGGACAAGAGGCAATGGCAAACAACAAGAGAACTGAGTTGGTTGATACCGGTGTTCGACAACAGTTGGTGGAACGGGATAATGGGTTGGTTGAAGAGGTGCGGATGCTGAAACAACACATGACAGACATGTATCAAGCCTGGATGACTGGAAAGGCGCCACCCCCGCCACCACCAATTTTCCCGGACACTACCCTTACCCAAACTCCCAACATAATACCAGATGATCCTCCATATTTTCCGGATACACCCGCTTATCACACTCGCCCCAACTACCCTAGTAGCTCCATCACTCATCCTGCAGTCACTTCTCCCCAATATTGCCCTCCTGTCATATCCGTTACCCCAGACAATGAATACCCACCCAAAGCGCGTAATGCCCGATTTCACCCTCCAGAGGTTGCCCACAGGGTCCTTGATCCATACAAGAAGAGCTCCCGGGATGAGCAGATTCATGGTAGAAATGAAAGGGTTACGCGAAGAGCAGGGCGAGATGAGGTACCCAAGGAAGTTGACAAGCACAGAACAGCCCTTAAGGGACAAGCGAAGAGTGGGAGGTCAGGGTAGCATGACTTGCAAGGGACTGATTGTGCCACATGACACACGTCTGCCCGCAGGATTCAAAGTACCAAAACTTCAACTTGTATGATGGGCGTGGAGATCCGATAGGCCACCTGAGGGTCTATTGCAACGAAATGAGGATTGTTGGAGAGAAAGATGACGTGATGATGGCATATTTCAGTGAAAGCCTAACTGGGGCAGCTTTGGACTGGTATGGTCGTCAAAATGTCGATGAGTGGCTTACATTGGGTGATATGGCTCAAGACTTTGTCCGATACTTTCAATGCAAATCAAGTGTTACCCCAGACCGCACCTCGCTATCTAAGATGGAAAAGAGGCCGGAGGAAAGCTTTAATGAGTTTGGGCTCAGATGGAGGGAGCGAGTTGCTCGAGTCAGTCCCCCGATCAGCGAAGAAGAAATGGTTAAGCTTTTTCTACAAGCCCAGGGACCCACCTACTACAGTCATTTGATCCCGGCCCTGGGTAAGCCTTTCAATGATGTGTTACAAATGGGGGAGCTAGTGGAAGAAGGAATCAACTCAGGCAAAATCGTGAGTCGTTCAGAAGCCATTCAGAACATACAGTAAGCTTGGTTGGAAGGAAGAGGAACAGAAAAGACGATCCAATAGGTTTTCCTGATCAACAATTCCAGCCTCGACATCGTCCCTGTGGTTATCCTTGTGCGTTAGATGACCCTCCCCGACGCCACTTCTCTCCACAGAAATCCCAAAGTCGCACATCATATTCTCAGTACCCAGCTCCTCAAAATGCCCATCTACCCCCGCAAGCTTACCAAAAACACCCCGGATCAGGTTTTCGGCCCAATCCAGCGTTTAAGAATGAGAGGTTACGGAAGAAGAAGACCTTCACTCC
>NW_017676910.1:5919-8743 GCF_001879085.1 Nicotiana attenuata
GCGAACGCGTTGAAGGAAAATATTGAGGTCCAGAAGTTGCTATACGCGAACGCGTGAAAGCCTATGCGAACGCGAAGAGGAAATAAACTGGGCTTCGCGAACGCGATGAGACAGATGCGAACGCGAAGAAGGATTTCGAGGTGGTCTTCAACAATGCATCGCGATCGCGGGAGAAGCTTCGTGATCGCGTAGAAGGATATCAGAAGCAGCAACAACAGCAGTTCAAAATAGGAGGAAAATGACCCGTTGAGCATCCGAAACACACCCGAGGCTCCCGGGACCCCGTTTAATCACACACACAAGTCATATAACCTAACACGGACTCGCTCGAAGTTTCAAATCACATAAAACAACATCGAAACGACGGATCAAACAAAAAATCAAGCTTATGAACTTCCAAGTCTTCAAAATACGCTTTCGATCAAAAAACCTAACCAAACCACGTCTGAATGACCTAAAATTTTGCACACACCTCCCAAATGACATGACGGGGCTACTGCAACTTTCGAAATTCCATTCCGACCCTCGGATCAAAATCTCACTATCGGACCGGAAACTTCAAAAATTCAAACTTCGGCATTTCAAGCTTAAATTAGCTACGGACTTCCAAAATACATTCCGAACACGCTCCCAACCTTGAAATCACCTAACGGAGCTAACGGAACCATCGGATTTCCATTCTGAGGTCGTCTTCACACTGTTCTGATTACGGACCATTTTTCAACTCTTAAGCTCTCATTTAGGGACTAAGTGTCCCAAAACTCTCCAAAACTCAACACCGAACGTCCCGACAACCAAAATAGCAGAAATGAACTTACGGGAAACAGTTAATGGGGGATCGGGGCGTAAATTCTAAAAACGACCGGTCGGGTCGTTACATCCTCCTACACTTAAACATTCGTTCGTCCTCAAACGAGCATAGAGAACATACCTGGAGTCTTCAAGTCACTGAGTGCGCACTTCCAACATACACCCGCGGGTGATCCCACGTCACTCCAATCCACATAAGCATGACGACACCATCTCAACTGAAATTTAGCCTTTCTAGCAATACCAATAAGCCTTCAAGCTAGAATTCTCACCTTCTATCCCTTTCCAAAAAACCCGATCCTACATCCATATCCGGTATCAGTCTCAACCAGCTACTTCAATTCAAGCCAACACACACAGGGTACAACCACACAACCTGACACATCACACATAGGCCCACAATAACATTTCTGATAGCAATACTTGCCTGAGATCAAATCCGTACCGGCCATAAGCCTCATATTCAACAGGAACTCTTTTCAAACCTCCACAACACTAGCGATGATACAATAACCACAAGAACCGCATAACAAACACCCGACTAACCAAATCTCAGCCGACACCAACGGGTACACATCCCACAAGCTAAAACTCAAGAAGCATAGAACGGAAATGACTGAATATGAGAAAGGAAACACATAAGGGAACTAACAAACAAACCAAACTAGCACAAATTCTTCTAAAACACAAATCGACAAGAACATCTAACAGGAAAGAATGATAGCATATGAAAGACTCACAAGGATCTTATACTGATATAACTCTCACCACAGTACACCGCCCGGTCTCAACATATCAAATCACCTGAAATCACGAGGGTCCCGCCCTCAACACTGAATCACAAGTAGGGCGCACATCAACCCATCTAGAGACTTTCACTAGATCAATTCCGTCTACAAATTATAACACAGGCTGGCTCCCACACCGGTGGAGCATAGAAATCATAGCTCGTAACCAAGAATACTCAGAGATCATATCAAACCTACCGAAACAGACAACACGAATTTACTGCTAGCCTTATAACTCTAGACAATAGCTAGAAACAGATGATAGACACGGCTATCACTCATAGAACCTCCCAACAAAATAATTGCGTAAATAGAGTACAAATCATGAAACGCACTCATAAATGGGACAACAAATAAGGGAACTTACCCCGATAAGCAGAGTTGTGATGAACTACAGATAGTGCCCCTAAATAATAAATCGAATCCGTACCTGAATGTCATTTAACTGGCGCACCGGCCTCAAGCCTACCATATGAAACACATCAACGAGCCACGCCTCCCCCTCTTGGGCGCCCTCTACCTGCCTGAATACCTCGCTGGGACACACCGGTCCGAAGTCTGGGACAATCTCTCACCATGTGGCTAGTATCTCCACACTCAAAGCACCCTCTCTGCTGACGAGGCGGTGGGAACTGTGCGGTACGGGTACTCCGAGACCCATGAACGCCTGAGTCACCATGTTGAGTCTGAAGCGCGAACTGAACTGGCTGACCCGCAAAACCTCTACCATGACGCACCCTGCCTCCAAAATAAGGGCCTGTATATCTCCTCGGTCTACGAGGACCCCTCGCCTTCTCAAACTCTCTCTCATGATCTCGTCTGCTCTCTCTCTCATGACCCTGCCTGCCCTCTCTCTCTCTGGCATGCATACCGTCTATCCTCCTAGCAATGTTCACCACCTGCTGATATGGAATATCCATCTCCAACTCACGGGCCATGCTGGACCTGATGCTAGGAATAAGCCCCTCAATGAACCGGCGAACCTTCTCGCGAACAGTAGAAACCAAGGCTGAGGCATGTCTAGCCAAACTGGTGTAACGGACAGCATACTCCGAGACGGTCATAGCACATTGGCGCAAATGCTCAAACTCCGCGCGCCATGCATCCCTGAGGCTCTGAGGAACAAACTCTCTCAGAAACATATCTGAAAACTGAGTCCAAGTCAGTGAAGCTGCCTCGTCGGGACTGTCTAACTCATAGGTGCGTCACCAATCATAAGCGGCTCC
>NW_017676910.1:25852-28709 GCF_001879085.1 Nicotiana attenuata
ATTTGGTCTACGTACCGGAACTGATAACATTCGAGATTATGCAGGATTATACACAAAGATCCTTTTTTGGCTCTCTCTTTAGCCCTATGTCTCTTATCCCTAGGAGGTCTTCCTCCACTAGCAGGTTTTTTCGGAAAACTCTATTTATTCTGGTGTGGATGGCAGGCAGGCCTATATTTCTTGGTTTTAATAGGACTCCTTACAAGCGTTGTTTCTATCTACTATTATCTAAAAATAATAAAGTTATTAATGACTGGACGAAACCAAGAAATAACCCCTCACGTGCGAAATTATAGAAGATCCCCTTTAAGATCAAACAATTCCATCGAATTGAGTATGATTGTATGTGTGATAGCATCTACTATACCAGGAATATCAATGAACCCGATTATTGCAATTGCTCAGGATAGCCTTTTTTAGCTTCTAGGGTCTATTTCTTAGTTCAAGATCCCTCTTACTAACTGGAATCAAAGAATTAGTAGATCTGTTCCGCCCAAAATGGGAATGGGCTAGGGTTATGAACTTATAATCTGATGATCGAGTCGATTCCATGATTATAAGTTCATTCCATACCGGACCAGGCCGGAATAGGGTTATATACATTCTCATTATGAAAAGGGGTCATTCGGACCTATCTAAATAGATACTATGTTTACATATGGATTCCTACATCTTTAATATTCATAATAGAATGTTCATTTTATGTCAAGTTGACTCCCTTTTGGTCATACAAAATTATACAAAGAAAAATTAGTCCATTTTATGTGTGAAATAATACAAACAGAAATCAATAGGAACTAGTTCGCTATATGCGCCACATAGGAAATGTTTGAACAAAAAGTATAAAATCCTCTTGTCGAACTAATTGTTAGAATTAAAGAAGGTAAATCTTAACTAAACATAATTAATCCCAGATCTAGATATACAGGAAGAGGATAGAGAAAAAATGAAGAAGAAGAATAATTACGGATAATATTTCTTCATACAATAATTATACATCAATCATATGTGATAAGCTTACATCTGTAACCGATTCGTATCATGAACATGGGAGAAATAGAAAAAGAGTGAAGGAGCTCTTCCTTCCTCAGAGGTTCTCTTGATTCCCCTCATTTCTTTTGGGTTTAGCTGCCCTATTTATATTAGCAGCTTCCACATTTGTCCAATGGTCTTTGAGCAGCGTACTTTCTCGATACCGCGCCCTCTTTCAATTGCTTGACCGCTACACTGGTTCCGCGACGTAAGGTTTCTTACGGTCTGGCCCCGACGAGGGCCGAGGTGTCATTTGCCATCTTGCCTTGTGGGCACGACTACGACTTGGTCGACCCCATATCGTTCCTCTTAGGGATGATTAACCCATGGTCAGATTTTGACCCATACAGAAAATCTCGACACAGTCCAAAGCTATATATACTACATCCCATTGACCTTTCTGAACAATTTTAGTTGAGAATTTTCAATTAATAGTTTCTGGAGTCTTCGGTTATTAGAAACAATATAGTGAAGTCGGGACGATATTTTGAAATGTAATTAAGTAGGATATGCATAATAAGCAGGAAGCCTTCAAGAACACGACCACTTGCCCTATGGCCATAAATAGTTATTATCATTATAAAAGCAGCTACGCAATTGGAGAAAATTGTTATAAAAAATTGGCCCTATAGGCCATGTGTTACTATCATTTTGTAATTGTGCGGCGGCTATAAAGAACTTTTTAACGTATTCCTACTATATAGAAGAGCGTAGAAGCACCTCACCGTTGACATCCCTGCTTAGACACAGGGGTATTTAATTATTTTCACATACCTTCTGTGCTTTCCTACGCTTACACGTGCGCTGAACTTTGCTGAGTAAGCTGCATATGAGATGAGAATGCATCTACAGATACTTCTCCTTCTTTTCCATGGAATTTTATCGGACTTTACTCTGCTCCATCATCTGTTCCCCTGACCTTCTGCTATCTCAGATACCTATTGACTTCTGTCCGTGGGTTTTGTTTTGTCAACATCAGTATTTTTACCGAGGTCTGTATTCTCCTTCAGTTGTCGATTCTCTTCGCAAGTTATTTCTTGCTCAATAACAATACTTCTGCTGAGATTTTCAGTGTACTTCCTTTTCTTTTTGTTTGCTTTGCTTCTTCCTTTGTTAGTGGTATTTAGTTAGAATTTTGATTACAAAGGGGGTAACCTTTCGTGAATGGGTATGGATCTCTTTATTTGTGTCCATATGAGTAATTTGTGATGCTAATAATTTTATGTTTTCCTCATTAATGGTATGTTGAGTTTATATTGGTAGCAGTGGAATTTTTTTTAAAGATTGTTTGAACTCGGAAATAGCACACCAGGAAAAAATTCATTAGAACAACCGTCGAATTAGGTCAGAATTTGGAGCATGAAATACCCGCAAATAGCGTAAGTATATTTCAGATAAGATTACTTGACTTAAAACCCTTCTAATAAATGTTTAACTTGTTTCCAGCTGTAATAAATAAAGTTTTAAGCTCTATTGTTCGAAACTCCAGATATAAAGAGATAATATTATGTTAGATATTTTTATTGTCAAATAATTGTTGCTTCGTAAATCCAAATAGAAATAATAATACCCCTGTCTCTATTTAAAATGTTAGAAGAAATTTCTGTGTTTCCATTAAGCTGGAACTGTTTGTAGCTACTGTTGTTTTACCTACATTTAGTTTAACTCCTAATGTATATTAAAATGGTGTATCTGACAGGTAACTTATCCAAACATGATGGAATTTTTTTACTTCCTTTGAGTTGATATATAAATCTTCGACATGCCATTTTCAATGAGCTTGAACAAAGGCCATAGTTATTGTCTGGTTTGTTTGGACTGCAAT
>NW_017676910.1:31774-33280 GCF_001879085.1 Nicotiana attenuata
AGGGGTTAAAAGGAGTTTACATAGACTTACGGTCCCGTAAAACTAACGTAAACGGGTTACGTAAAGTTTTTTCAAAACGTTACGAAACGTAAACTTTAGTAAGTACCGTAGTTACGAGTTACTAACAACGTTGAGTTTACGGACGAGTTGAGTCATTCGACGTTCATTCATGATGTAGATCTGACCGATGAATGGGAGATTTCCGAAATACGACAACTGAAAAAGAAGTGAGTTAGCAAAAGAAAGACAACTTGCAAAAAAGAGTAGACTTAGGCAAAAGAACAACGTGCTTAGACAATACTTTTGTCGATAACCTCAGACCAACTCAATCGAACTATGTATAATACGTAATCGATCGAACACTACGTTGAAAACGGCGTACTTCTCGACTCCGAAACGGACAGTTTCCAATGTACCTCGGAATCTTAGCTCCACTTGGACCATTTGTATCTATATGCATCAGGATCCCGATTCATGGATCTCTCGGTTCGAGAAATAAAAATAAGAGGCTCGAACCATTTCTTCTGACTCTTTTTCAAATTCGATAATATTGGTTGATCGTATATTTCATTATAGTTCTATGATTCAGAGTATCCTTTCCTATTTGATCCCTTTGAATTCCATATTCGAAGTTGCGATCGGATCTATTCATTAAAAAGAATCGATTCAATACATTTCTTATGTACCCATAGGTACTATATTGGATTTGAATCAGATTTCGGATCAATCTATATTGAGTGACTGCCTCCATTATGTTGTTGCTAGCAAATACCACTATTTTTGGTTTTGGATCTTCCAAATCATTCCCGCAGGAGATCCGGACCCATTTTTTTCTGATCCTTCGAGAAAAAGATTCATTCTCTTCATAAAAAATAGGAGGTAGAACCAATAAAGATTTCTTTTTCGATTCATCCCTGGCCTCATTCAAGAATTGTTTTTGATCCAATCCGCAGGAATCAATAGAAAAGGCAAATCCCTTATGATACACCAGATCCGGCTCGGTTATTGATAGAGTGAATAGATCTGCCATTTCTTGAAATCTCTCTTCTGATTCAAAATCGTAGTGTAACGTGTATCCTCCCCTGTTCCGGTCATGGAATAGATGAAATAAATCAAAAAATGGATTTTGTTCAAGAATGAAATCTTATTGGAACTGTCCATATCCGGTTCATCCTTCGGAACCATATCACATCCCGGATCTGATGAAATAGGATGAATTGAGACGGTATTTTGTAAATACGTAATTATCTTGAATATATTAACCATTTCTTTATTTTCCGATCGCCTGGAAGGGACAAAAGAAAGATCTTGTTGTTTCTTCAACAATTTCTGATCTCTAGTGGACCTCTCAGTAGGATTCGAACCCAGATGAAGTTCTGACCATCTATCAGAGAAAAAACGAACGAACGGATCTTGTAGGATTCCCAGAATCTTCGATTCTCGGAAACTGATGATAATCATCTGCTTCTCACGTTCCGTGAATAGCCGGGTACATTGAGGATATCC
>NW_017676910.1:35541-37198 GCF_001879085.1 Nicotiana attenuata
AATACGACCCTAATCGAAATGCATACATTTGTCTCATACACTATGGGGGATGGTGAGAAGAGATATATTTTTACATCCCAGAGGGGGCTATAATTGGAGATACCATTGTTTCTGGTACAGAAAGTAAAGGCCCATTCTCTAAGCACTCATGAAACCAGGCGGTGTTCATGGCTGAAACGAACACAACCGTGAGAACCATAGATGGTTAAGGATTGATTGTGTGACTTATGTTGTCTAGGTATACAACAAAGCTTGACGGTTCAAAAATATCAAATCTACCGATTGACCGAGTATATTCGATATAAGTTCACTACGGAAAGTTCAAAGGGAAACCTACTTATCCAGAGGCAATCAATTCTTGCTTGTAAAACACACATACGTCCGTGCATTCCTTTGAGTTTATAGCCATTCCCCATTCATGTGGGGGATTGTTGGGTTTGTTATTTAATAAATAATAACAAAAGAGGTGTGAATGGAAAATGGTGGGAAAAAAATGGAGGGATGACCCGTGACCCGGTCCGGTCTAGCCCGTTTTTCTTTCCCGGATTAATTTAAATTCATTTTAAATTTCCCGCAAAAATTTCCAACAACCATGGCTGTTCTGAAACAGTGTCACACCTGTTCCAATAGCCATGACTATTCTGAAAAGTTGCAAACCTCTTCAGAGGGTCACACCTGTTCCAACAGCCATGACTGTTCTGAAAGGTTGCAAACCTCTTCAGAGGGTCACACCTGTTCCAACAGTCATGACTATTCTGAAAGGTTGCAAACCTCTTCAGAAACATCACCAAGTTGGCTATAAATAGACCTTCAAATCCCAGAATATTTACTTACGAAATTTTCTGATTATCTTCTTCTTCTGCACTAAATTTCCAGTGTGTTTTGCTGCCATCGAGTGGTTCGCTGATCATCGGCGTTTTTGGTACCAACACTCCGGTGAGTTAAATCGTTCAGGAGGATATATTCCATAACCTCGGGTACTTGAGGGGAATAATTTCCTTAAGGACACACTGTGTATTCAGTGGGCTCGATTTGTTCCTATAACGTTTTTCCAGAATTTATTTTGAAGAAGTTTACTGTTTTCGGAATTTAATTTCTACTAACTTTCTGTTTCTGTTTTTAGAAAGATTATTATTTAATTTACAGCAATACAGATATATAACACCAAGTCTATCACCAGCAAAACGAGATGATCATTCACTGATCTGGGTACGATGCAGCTAAGTCAGAAAACATAGTTAATTATACTCCACCTATATGCACAAGGAATGTTCCGATTCTATAGATCAATCAAGTCGGGATGAAGTAGAAATAATCTCTGTCCTTACAGGTGGTTTGTAGCAAGTATTACTCGTTATTAAATCCCAGAAGTACCAAGTAAAACCATGCAATAAAGAAAGGATTTTGAAAGAAACATGAGATCATCACCATTAGTATACAACGAAGGTTTAGAATTCCAACTAGCTCAGGATGTACAGGAAGCGATTAATCACACTAGTATGAATTGGCTAGGCACCAATAGTATTACTTACTCATTTACAAGCATCAACACTTACACTTGCATCCATTCCAAATTAACAGGGTTAGTTTGAAATGGTAATATCTCTCTGGAAAAGGAGATGTCACTGCAATCGGGGTATGTTACAACAATAATTAC
>NW_017676911.1:0-9602 GCF_001879085.1 Nicotiana attenuata
CTCTGACCCATTCCAATTACATGACACTCCTTCACCTTCACCCACCTCCAAGAGATCGGTCAACATAATTTCGGATTCGTCTGATGAGTCCGTAGCATGAAGTGAAGAACAATACTCCACCTCCCCCACAGCTTCATTATCTGGGGAGAGTGCAGGTTATGGTGAGGGTGGTGAGCCTCAAGTCGGGGGAGTTGATCGAACCAGAAAACCTGAAGCCTGGGCAGACAGATTTGTGAGTGAGATAGCGTTCCACAAATTTAGAGAGTGGTGGCCCGTGAGGAAATTGATCCCAGAGAGACAATTCATTGACAGTGATCTTCTACCTCTCAACCCAAAGGTGCAAGAGCAATTCCGTACTAGATATGGCTGGGGCTTCTTCAAGGAGAGATGTATTGATGCCAATGAGCATATGGTAAAAGAGTTCTATTGCAATGTTTCTCATGTGGTTAACGACACAAAGGCGACGAAGATGCAGGATAAAATGGTGGTTTTTGATGGGAAGTCCTTGAATGAATATTTGGGTTTCAAAGAGGAGGATGAAACAAAATACTTAGCGAAGCTAGCAATGGGTGAGGAGGTGCATCCCTAGTTGGCCGAGTACTTGGCAGCCCCGGGCACTGTTCCAAAATGGTTGAAGGCGGGGGAGAAGATTCTACGGAACACATTCAATTTTGAAGCCAAGGGTTGGTTGACATTCGTTTGTAGTAGACTTGATCCCTCCACACATGATCACTACGTTCCTCTTGCCCGAGCTGTTCTTGTGGCATCTATCATGGCCGGGCTTCCTTTCAATGTGGGCAACATCATCTCGAGGGTGATCTCTGCAGTCGGACAGGAGACCAACACAAACTACCCCTTCCCAAACACTCTGTCCATGTACTTTAGGGATTTGGAGGTGAAGAAAAAACGCTTTGATGTCAAGACAAAGCCGGTGACCCCCTATTCATGGTATAGCCAGTTGGGTTGAGACAACCCAAAATCCAAAAAGTACCAGCCACCCACCTCTGCCCCAACTGGCCAGTCTGAGGAGCCAGTTGCGGTAGAGCCTTCAGTTGGACCATCCTCCATCCCGACCACTTCCACCAGTGAGCCTTACCCCCATCTTCTGTTGCTAGCCCTTCTACTTCAACTGACCCGGCAGTCCCTGTTTCAAAGACTCATCGGTTCACTGCCCACCAGCTCAGTCAGTCTTTAGCCAGTCTAAACAACTGGATGTCAGCAGCGACATCCAAGTTGTCCACATTGGCTACTACAGTTGAGGCACATTCAGCACCAGCCATTGCTCAGATTCCTCCTTCCATTGAGGAGACATTGAAGAAGCTCCTGGCCAACCAGGAGAAGATTTTGGAGACCCAGGCCACCTTGACTACGGCGGTAGCCTCACATGGCAAGGCTTTGAAGGAGCTTGCAAAGGAACATAAGAAAATGAGAAAGTCGAGGGCGTCTCGGGAGTCGGTAAAGAAGCTGCGAGCAGATGTGGACAAGCTTTTGGCAGACCAGATGCCATTTGACTTGCTATTAGGGGATCCAGCAGCAGCACAGCCACAGCAGGAGGAGGAGCCTAGGCACCCAAGGAAGAAAAGGAAGCTTCCTAGCACTGAGGGTGTTGTGATAGAGGTGGCACAGGTTCAGGAGGGTACCTCCACTACTCCACCAGATGTTCAGCCGGTCCATGACCCGGCCCCTGTCCCAGCAGCAGAGCAGCAGCAGGCCGGGAACCAGTCTAAGGTTCCGGCCAGTACAGAGGACCAGAGGACCACTGATCAGCCCATGCAGACGGATCAGGCTTGAGGAGCCATTTTATATCCTTTCTCTGTTTTTATGCTTATTTTGGTAGTTGGCATTGGGGACGATGCCAGCTCTTATTCGTGGGGGTGCGCCCTACTGTTTTGATTTTTGATAAATTTGGATGATTGTATATATTTGACTTTTAGTTTATGTTTTTAGATTCGATAGTTTGCCTGTATATAATTGCTAATTTTGGCTACTTCTCTACTCTATGTATATATTCATCCCCGTTGTATATTCTACTCCCCATTGTACATATTCATTCGGTTTTTCTATTTTCATTAAAAAATTTCGTTTTTAGCTTGGTAGTTAGGCTCGTAGCCTTTTGTTTTGGTTTTGGCGTTGTCAATAAGCCCTTGGTTTTCTTAATGCCACGGTTCTTTCCAAGGGTAGAGTGTTGTGCGAACCGGGTGGCTCTTCCCAATGATAGATGGCGTGACAACCTTCTTAAGAGTTTGAGTTCGTTTTTTATTTTCTTCTTTTGATTTTGCGTAGTTAAGGGTACCTCAGGCAAAGCTTCACTTGGGCCTAACACATTTGCCTTTGATCCCATGGTCAAAGACATAATGTTGTGCTTAGGATGGTGAAAGTCGTGGCCTTGAGACTCTTGTATTGACCAAACAATCATCATGTGGTCTTGTTGAACCATTGTGCGCTTGAATCGTAACTAAGGTCGTTGTGGGCCCTCGACTCGATGTCTTTAGCAATCCTTGAGGGTGTGTGGTGAGAATTAGAATTGTGAGTCCAAGTCCCGAGCCGATGCTCTAGAACTTGCCCCGAATTTTTGTTGAGGCGAAATCCTAGGTGAGATTTGACTTGAGAAGTGATTATAGGCTCTCCTTGATCCAAATGCTAAGTTGAACAATTCCATAGACTACCAATGAAATAATTCCCTAGTTAACCCTTTTGAGCCTTAAACTTTCATCTTTCAAGAACCAAAGCTACAAGCCTATACCCGTTTTTAATGAAACCCTCTCTTGGCACCCACATCTTCCCTTGAGTAAATGACAAATGTCTAAGTTTGGGGGGGAGAGGCAAGAAAGGAAACAATGTGGTAAAAGGTACAAAAGCAAAAGAAAAGAAAGGCAATGAAAAAGGAAGAAAAGACAAGACAAAAAGAAAGACCAAATTGAATAAGGTCAAAAAGGGGATTCAAAGAAAACAAAAGTGAAAAAGGGTGTGGAAAAAGTAGAAAAAGGAGAAATGTGTTGAATTGCTTAAGAAAGAGTGACAATGTGTCTCTCTAACCCCTTGAAAAAGAAGTGAATACTCAAATGAGTCAAGAAAGTGTGCCAAAATTAATCAAAAGAAGTGCTTAAGGGAAGATTGAACCCACTTGAACAAAAACATGTCATATCCTTACCCAAAAGCCTTTACAATGACTCCACAAAAGCCCTATATGATCTTGAGTTGAACGGAACCTACATTAGTGGATACTTACATAAGGGGCAAGCATATGGTACCTAGAGCCGGACTTGTGACCTTCTTTTTGAGAGAACTGAGTGAAAATCCCATCAACCTCGGTTTGTGTGTCACTACTCTAAAAGGTGAGGTTCGCTTAGGGAGAGTTGAGGATGTTTTGAGTTTGGGTTCCACAATGACCAAGGTAATTGAGAAAAGCTCTTTGATGAAATGTGTCAACCCTTGATGCTCTTGTGGCACACTTGATCCATAGTTTTCAAAAGCTTAAAATGTGCTAATGATGCATTCGTATTGAGGGCAATTGTTAGTCCCAATTGATGCTTGTTGAGGTTACATTAGGATAGCCGGAAATTCTTGGATTGCTCTTTTGGGGTGGGTCTTATTTTGTTTGCTTAAGGACAAGCAAAGGTTTAAGTTTGGGGGAGTTGATAAGTTAGGATTTTTAACATGATTATACCCCTACTTGCTATTGCTTTTGTTATGAATTGCCACAAAATAGTCCCAAAATGCTTACAAGTTGCGCTTGATTGCAGGTTTGAGCGACATGATGACAAATGTCAAAGATCGGCTCAAAACGGAGTGAAACCTGCCAAGTGTCAAAGACCAATTGAAGTGGGGAACAAGAAGACCTAGCGCGGACCGCACTGTTTTGCCACGCGGCTGCACTAGGAGATTCAGAGACTGGTTCATTCAATGGCATTCTGCGCGGTCCGCGCTCCTTTTCACGCGGTCCGCGTGGATGAGATTCAGAGAGATGGTGTTTTTGCCAAAGTACTGCCACGCGGCCGCGCTCCATTTATACGCGGTCCGCGCCAGTCCTCAAACGCGGCCGTGCTACATTTCTGCGCGGTCCGCGGTCCCAACTTCAGAGGATAGAGTTCAAGAGTCCAGGGGCCAACGCGGTCGCACTCCCTTTTTGCGCGGTCCGCGCCTACCTCGCAGGGTCATTTTTGTCCAAATTTTCTAGCTCGGTATAAATAGAACTTTTTAACATTATTAGGTCATGTTTTAGCTGCTGAAGAACAGCTGCGCTCGTGAGAAGTATTTTGTAGCCTATTTTGGCATTTTTTTACTCTTGAATATCATAGATTTTAAGTAGTATCAATTATTATGTTCAGTTCATCATCTATTTCTACTGTTTCTTCTTTAATTATGTCTAGCCAAACCCATTAGCTAGGGTTGTGGCTCAACCCTAGTGTGGGTAGTTAATGGGTGTTGCATTCTAGGGTGAGATTGAGATTGGGTATTTGTTATTTGGGTTGATTTTCTGTTTCAATCTAGAATTTGTGGTTGCAAACATGAATTCAAGCTTAGTGGGTCTAACTCTTCTTGAGAGAGAGAGTCATATAATCCTAAAAGTTAACCCAACAAGGAATTGAGATGGACCCATGAGAATGGTAGTCCCAATTAACGGGTTAAACCTCGAAAGAGTAACTACCCTACTTGAGCCCNTGGTGCAAGAGGGAATTGTATTGGGTCACAAAAATCTCAAGGCAAGGAATTGAAGTTGATAAGGCAAAAATCGAGGTTATCTCAAGGCTCCCTCCCCCTACTTCTGTCAAAGGGGTAAGGAGTTTTCTTGGTCATGCCGGGTTCTACCGGCGATTCATTAAAGATTTTTCAAAAATTGTGAACCCGCTTTGCAAATTGTTAGAGAAGGATGTCAAGTTTATCTTTGATGAGAAGTGCATGGAGTCTTTTGAGCTATTGAAACACAAGTTGACCACAACTCCTATCATCACCGCACCTAATTGGGATTTGCCTTTTGAACTTATGTGCGATGCGAGTGATGTGGCGGTAGGTGCGGTGCTAGGCCAAAGAATCAACAAATGTTCCATCCTGTGTATTATGCTAGCAAGACGATGAATGAGGGCCAAAGAAACTAGACAGTGACGGAAAAAGAGCTATTGGCTATTGTGTTCGCGATGGAGAAATTTCGACCTTACCATATGGGAGCAAAGGTGATCATACACACGGACCATGCAGCCCTCCGGTATTTGATGACTAAGAAGGATTCGAAAGCAAGATTGATGAGGTGGGTGCTACTCCTTCAGGAATTTGATTTAGAGATTGTGGATAGAAAGGGAAGCGAGAATCAAGTTGCGGACCATTTGTCCCGATTAGAGGAAGAGGGGAGACCATGTGATGGTATTGAGATTAATGATAGGTTCCCCGACGAGCAGCTTCTTTCCGTTTCTATGTGTGATATGCCATGGTTCGCGGACATCGCCAACTTCATTGTGACTGGTAATGTCCCGTGTGAGCTCTCTTCCAACCAAAGGAAGAAACTCAAGCGGGATAGCTTGGATTTCTATTGGGATGATCCGTATTTGTTTAGAATTTGCACGGATGGAGTGATAAGAAGATGTGTACCGGAAAGTGAACAACTAAGCATATTGGAGGCTTCTCACTCTTCTCCCTATGGTGGCCATCGGGGGGGGTCCATGGGGCACGGGGGATGAGGACGGACTCAAAAGTTTTGAGTTGCGGATTCTATTGGCCGACGCTGTTCAAGGATGCTAGTGAATTGGTGAAGAGATGTGATGCATGTCAAAGAGCCGGCGGTATTTCAAAGAAGGATGAGATGCCCCTCAATACAATTCTCGAGGTGGATATTTTTGATGTTTGGGGCATCGATTTCATGGGTCCGTTCGTTAGCTCTTGTGGTAACACTTACATTCTTGTGGCGGTGGACTATGTCTCAAAGTGGGTGGAAGCCGTGGCTCTACCCAACAATGAAGCCCGAAGTGTTGTAGCATTCTTGAAAAAGAGTATCTTCACGAGGTTCGGTACTCCTCGGGCCATTATTAGTGATGGGGGGTC
Source organism: Nicotiana attenuata (assembly GCF_001879085.1). Lineage (NCBI taxonomy): Eukaryota > Viridiplantae > Streptophyta > Magnoliopsida > Solanales > Solanaceae > Nicotiana > Nicotiana attenuata. The sequence goes on from NW_017676911.1 coordinate 6,034, forward strand.
CCATTTTTGCAACAAGGCTTTTGACTTATTGCTTGCTAAGTATGGAGTTAACCACAAAGTGACCACCCCCTATCATCCACAAGCTAGCAGACAAGTGGAAGTCTCAAATCGGGAGATAAAGAGTATTTTGTCCAAGATGGTGAATGCTAATAGGACAGATTGGTCGAAGAAATTGGATGATGCTCTTTGGGCTTATCGGACGGCTTACAAGACTCCAATTGGTATGTCTCCGTATCGGTTGGTGTTTGGTAAAGCTTGCCATCTTCCGGTGGAACTTGAGCACAAGGCTATGTGGGCATTGAGGAAGTTGAACTTGGAATGGGATGTTGCAGCCAATCTCCGTGTGGAGCAATTGAATGAGCTTGATGAGTTTAGATTTCATGCCTACTCCAGCTCATCCTTGTACAAGGACAAGATGAAGTACCTTCACGACAAATATGCTCTGGAAAAGGAATTCAAGGTTGGTGATATAGTTCTTCTTTTCAACTCCCGATTGAGGTTATTTCCGGGCAAACTCAAGTCTAAGTGGAGTGGCCCTTTTGAAGTGGTATTTGTGACTCCTTTTGGTGCTATTGATCTCAAAAACAAAAATGGTGAGGTATTCCGGATTAATGGGCATCGCGTAAAGCATTACTTGGGGAAGATTGATGACAGCCACGTGGTGGCACTCCTTCATTTGAAATGATGAGATGGTAACATGCGTCGTGCCGCAACGTTAAATCAGGCGCTTCTTAGGAGGCAACCCATGTCTTTTTCTATTTCATTGATTTTCTTTATAGACTAGGATTTTTGAGCTAATGGTTTGCGAGATATTGCAGGGATAATGTTGAACCAGTGCAGAACAAAAGCAAAAAAATGTCAGGTCTCTGAAGTTTGCCAACGCGACCGCGCTACAAAACAGTGCGGTCCGCGTAGGCTGGTACAATGAGGTGTTGAGTCTCTGAAGTTGCCAGCGCGGCCGTGGAGCACTTTTGTGCGGTCCGTGCTGGGAAGGCCCAAATGTTCATGCTCTCTGAAGTTTCCCACGTGGCCGCGTAACAAAACAGTGCGGTCCGCGTGGGCAGCTCAGTTCAATATGAAGGATAGAAATCCAGCGCGGTCCGTGTCCATTTCTGCGCGGCCGCGCTGGTAGGTATGTGATGGGTCCCACAGGTTTTCTATAAATAGAGACCCTAGGCCTCATTTTACCCTTTACGCACTCTGACTTCCTGAGCTTAAATTTTTACTATTCACTGAGACCTTTGCTTCAAGTAGTTGAATCTTCATAATCCCTGCTAAAATTCCTTGCTAATTTCATTCATAGTTTTAATTTTTAATTATTGTGCTTGCTTCCCAGTAGTATAACTTCTTATTTTCTTCTCATTTTTCTTAGGTTTAATGATTAGCTTAGTGTTTTGTGTTTATCTTGAACATTGGCCATGAGCTTCAATATGAGTAATTGAGTAGGGACAACTAGGACTCAAAGATTTGATGAAAAATATACCAAAATGCTAAACCCTAGCTCAGTTCAATTAAATGGCCCAGCGCGGCCGCGCATCTTTTCTGCGCGGTCCGCGTGAGTTCTTCTGTGGTGCCTACTTTAGCCAGCGCGGCCGCGTCACATTTTTGCGCGGTCCGCGGTGGCCCAACGCGGTCGCGGTCCATATCAGTGCGGACCGTGTAGGGGGGATTCAGAGAGGTTCACCAGGGGCATATGCCCTGCGCGGTCCACGCTCTAGACCTACGCGGTCCGCGCCCCTGTGTTCTGCTTCTGTGTTATGCAAATTAATTGTGTTTTCCCCTCCTGTGTGATTCATCTAATTCACTGCATGTGCTTAAACTAACAATGTTAGACGTGTATTTTTTGCAGATCATGGTTAAGAAACGAGGAGGTAAAGCACAACAACAACCCGGGAGAGGTGGTTCCTCCAGAGGGGGAAAGGGAAAGAGAATTGCTAAACTCACTCCCCAGGCCCGTGCAAACATTAAAAAGTCCCGTAAGCTGATACGGGCTGCTGATAGGGCTGCCTCCCACTCTTCGGGGAGTGAGTATGCACCTTCCCGGAGCATCACCTCAGAATCAGCCCCCACCCACACCTCTGACCCATTCCAATTACATGACACTCCTTCACCTTCACCCACCTCCAAGAGATCGGTCAACATAATTTCGGATTCGTCTGATGAGTCCGTAGCATGAAGTGAAGAACAATACTCCACCTCCCCCATAGCTTCATTATCTGGGGAGAGTGCAGGATATGGTGAGGGAGGTGAGCCTCAAGTCGTTGGAGTTGATCGAACCAGAAAACCTGAAGCCAGGGCAGACCGATTTGTGAGTGAGAGGGCATTCCACAAATTTAGAGAGTGGTGGCCCGTGAGGAAATTGATCCCGGAGAGACAATTAATTGACAGTGATCTTCTACCTCTCAACCCAAAGGTGCAAGAGCAATTCCGTACTAGAGATGGCTGGGGCTTCTTCAAGGAGAGATGTATTGATGCCAATGAGCATATGGTAAAAGAGTTCTATTGCAATGTTTCTCATGTGGTTAAGGACACAAAGGCGACGAAGGTGCGGGATAAAATGGTGGTTTTTGATGGGAAGTCCTTGAATGAATATTTGGGGTTCAAAGAGGAGGATAAAACAGAATAATTAGCGAAGTTAGCAATGGGTGAGGAGGTGCATCCCTGGTTGGCCGAGTACTTGGCAGCCCCGGGCACTGTTCCAAAATGGTTGAAGGTGGGGGAGAAAATTCTACAGAACACATTCAATTTTGAAGCAAAGGGTTGGTTGACATTCGTTTGTAGTAGACTTGATCCCTCCACACATGATCACTCAGTTCCTCTTGCCCGGGCTGTTCTTGTGGCATCTATCATGGCCGGGCTTCCTCTCAATGTGGGCAACATCATCTAGAGGGTGATCTCTGCGGTCGGACAGGAGACCAACACAAACTACCCCTTCCCGAACACTCTGTCCATGTACTTTAGGGATTTGGAGGTGAAGAAAAAACGTTTTGATGTCAAGACAAAGCCGGTGGCCCCCTATTCATAGTATAGCCAGTTGGGTTCAGACAACCCAAAATCCAAAAAGTACCAGCCACCCACCCCTGCCCCAACTGGCCAGTCTGAGGAGCCAGTTGCGGTAGAGCCTTCTATTGGACCATCCTCCATCCCGACCACTTCCACCAGTGAGCCCTTACCCCCAGGTCCTTCTACTTCAACTGACCCGGCAGTTCCTGTTTCAAAGACTCATCGGTTCACTGCCCACCAGCTCAGTCAGTCTTTAGCCAGTCTAAACAACTGGATGTCAGCAGCGACATCCAAGTTGTCCACATTGGCTACTACAGTTGAGGCACATTCAGCACCAGCCATTGCTCAGATTCCTCCTTCCATTGAGGAGACATTGAAGAAGCTCCTGGCCAACCAGGAGAAGATTTTGGAGACCTAGGCCACCTTGACTACGGCGGTAGCCTCGCATGGCAAGGCTTTGAAGGAGCTTGCCAAGGAACATAAGAAGATGAGAAAGTCAAGGGCATCTCGGGAGTCGGTAAAGAAGCTGCGAGCAGATGTGGACAAGCTTTTTGGCAAACCAGATG
>NW_017676911.1:9607-37195 GCF_001879085.1 Nicotiana attenuata
CTTCCAAGGAGTCAGTGACGAAGTTGAGGGAGGATGTAGATAAGCTCTTGGCAGATCAGATGCCACTTGACTTACTCTTCGGGGAGCCAGCTGTAGATCCAGCAGCAGTTCAGCCACAGCAGGAGGAGACTCCCAGGCCTAGGAAGAAGAGGAAACTCCCTAGCACTGAGGGAGTTGTGATAGAGGTGGCCCAGGTTCAGGAGGGTACATCCAGTGTTCCACCGGTGGTTCAGCCTGTCCTTGATCCAGCTCATGTCCCAGCAGCACAGCAGCAGCAGGTCGTAGACCAGTCTGAGATCCCGGCTACTACAGAGGATCCAAGGACGACAGGAGATCCCACGCATGTGGACTAGGCTTAGGGGGCCTTTCTATATCCTTTTACTCTGTTTTTGAGCTTATTTTGGTAGTTGACATTGGGGACAATGCCAACTTTTATTCGTGGGGGTGCTCCCTACCATTTTGATTCTGATACACTGGATGACTGTATATATTTATTTCATTTCTAGTCTATGTTTTGGATTGTCTTGGATTTTTAAATAGTTGGCCTGTATATAACTTTTAACTTTGGCTACTTCTAGACTCTTATGTATATATTCATCCCGTTGTATATTCTACTCCCCATTGTACATATTCATTTGGTTTTTCTATTTTCGTTCAAATTTTCGTTTTCAGCCTAGTAGTGAGGCTCGTAGCCTTTTGTTTCGATTTTAGTGTTTTCAATAAGCCCTTGGTTTTCTTAATGCCACGGTTCTTTCCAAGGGTAGAGTGTTGTGCGAACCAGGTGGCTCTTCCCAATGATAGATGGCGTGACAACCTTCTTAAGGGTTTGAGTCCGTTTTTTATTTTTCTTCTTTTGATTTTCAATATTTCGTAGTTAAGAGGACCTCAGGCAAGCTTCACATTTGCCTTTGATCCCATGGTCAAAGACATAATGTTGTGTTTAGGATGGTGAAAATTGTGGCCTTGAGACTCTTGTGTTGACCAAACAATCATCATATGGTCGTGTGGGGCCATTGTGCGCTTGAATTGGAACTAAGGTCGTTGTGGGCTCTCAACTCGATGTCTTTAGCAATCCTTGAGTGTGTGTGGTGAGAATTCGAATTGTGAGTCTAAGCTCCAAGCTGATGGTCTAGAACTTGCCCTGAATGTTTGTTGAGGCGAAATCATAGGTGATACTTGACTTGAGAAGTGAATATAGGCCCTCCTTGATCCGAACTTCCAAATTTGAACAAATTCCATGACCTACCAATGAGATGATCCCTAGTTCAACCCTTTTGAGCCTTAAACTTTCTTCTTTCATGAACCAAAGCTACAAGCCTATACCCGTTCTCAATGAAACCCTCTCTTGGCACCCAAATCTTCCCTTGAGTAATGGCAAATATCTAAGTTTGGGGGGGGAGAGACAAGAAAGGCATCAATATGGTAAAGAGGCACAAAAGCAAAAGAAAAGGGAGGCAACGAAAAAGAGAAAAAGACAAAAAGAAATACAAAAGTGATAAGAACCAAAAAAGGGGATTCAAAAAAAACAAAAGTGAAAAAAAAGTTGTGTAAAAGTAGAAAAAGGAGAAAGGTTTGAATTGCAAAAGAAAGAGTGACAATCTGTCTCTCTAACCCTTTGAAAGAAGTGAAATACTCAAATGAGTCAAAAAGTATGCCAAAATGAATCAAAAGAAGTGCTGAAGGGAAGATTGAACCTAAATGAACAAAAACATATCCTACCTTTACCCAAAAGCCTTCACAATGACTCCTCAAAAGCCCTATATGATCTCGAGTTGAACGGAACCTACATTAGTGGATACTTACATAAGGGGCAAGCATATGGTACCTAGAGCCGGACTTGTGACCTTCTTTTTGAGAGAATTGAGTGAAAATCCCATCAACCTAGGTTTGAGTGTCATTACTCTAAAAAAGGTGAGGTTCGCTTAGGGNTTGAGAAGTGATTATAGGCTCTCCTTGATCCAAATACTAAGTTGAACAATTCCATAGCCTACCAATGAAATGATTCCCAAGTTAACCCTTTTGAGCCTTAAACTTTCTTCTTTCAAGAACCAAAGCTACAATCCTATACCCGTTTTTAATGAGACCCTCTCTTGGCACCCACATCTTCCCTTGAGTAAATGAAAAATGTCTAAGTTCGGGGGGAGAGGCAAGAAAGGAAGCAATGTGGTAAAAGGTACAAAAGCAAAAGAAAATAAAGGCAATGAAAAAGGAAGAAAAGACAAGACAAAAAGAAAGACCAAATTGAATAAGGTCAAAAAGGGGATTCAAAGAAAACAAAAGTGAAAAAGGGTGTGGAAAAAGTAGAAAAAGGAGAAATGTGTTGAATTGCATAAGAAAGAGTGACAATGTGTCTCTCTAACCCCTTGAAAAAGAAGTGAATACTCAAATGAGTCAAGAAAGTGTGCAAAAATGAATCAAAAGAAGTGCTTAAGGGAAGATTGAACCCACTCGAACAAAAACATGTCCTATCCTTACCCAAAAGCCTTTACAATGACTCCATAAAAGTCCTATATGATCTTGAGTTGAACGGAACCTACATTAGTGGATACTTACATAAGGGGCAAGCATATGGTACCTAGAGCCGGACTTGTGACCTTCTTTTTGAGAGAATTGAGTGAAAATCCCATCAACCTCGGTTTGAGTGTCATTACTCTAAAAAAGGTGAGGTTCGCTTAGGGAGAGTTGAGGATGTTTGAGTTTGGGTTCCACAATGACCAAGGCATTTGGGAAAAGCTCTTTGATGAAATGTGTCAACCCTTGATGCTCTTGTGGCACACTTGATCGATAGTTTTCAAAAGCTTAAAATGTGTTAATGATGCATTCGTACTGAGGGCAATTGTTAGTCCCAATTGATGCTTGTTGAGGTTACATTAGGATAGCTGGAAATTCTTGGACTGCTCTTTTTGGGGTGGGTCTTATTTTGTTTTCTTGAGGACAAACAAATGTTTAAGTTTGGGAGAGTTGATAAGTTAGGATTTTAACATGATTATACCCCTACTTGCTATTGCTTTTGTTATGAAATTGCCACAAAATAGTCCCAAAAATGCTTACAAGTTGCGCTTGATTGCAGGTTTGAGCAACAAGATGACAAATGTCAAAGATCGGCTCAAAACGGAGTGAAACCTACCGAGTGTCAAAGACCAATTGAAGTGGGGAACAAGAAGACCTAGTGCGGACAACACTGTTTTTCCACGCGGCCGCGCTAGGAGATTCAGAGACTGGTTCATTCAAGGGCATTTCTGCGCGGCCCGCGCTCCTCTTTATGCGGTCCGCGCTTGTGAGGTTCAGAGGCTTGTAAATTCAAGGAAAAGTTCCACGCGGTCGCGCTACAAATCAGTGCGGTCCGCGTGGATGAGATTCAGAGAGATGGTATTTTTCCAAAGTACTGCCATGCGGTCGCGCTCAATTTATACGCAGTCCGCACCCGTCTTCAAACGCGGCTGCGCTACATTTCTGCGCGGTCCGCGGTCCCAACTTTAGAGAACAGAGTTCAAGAGTCAAAGAGCCAACGCGGTCGCACTCCCTTTTTGCACGGTCCGCGCCTACCCCGCAGGGGCATTTTTGTCCAGATTTTCTAGCTCGATATAAATAGATCTTTTTAACATTTTTAGGTCATGTTTTAGCTGCTGAACGAGAGCTGCGCTCGTGAGAAGTGTTTTGTAGCCTATTTTGGCATTTTTACTCTTGAATATCATAGATTTTAAGTATTAATCAATTATTATGTTCATTTCATCATCTATTTCTACTGTTTCTTCTTTAATTATGTCTAGCTAAACCTATTAGCTAGGGTTGTGGCTCAACCCTAGTGTGGGTAGTTAATGGGTGTTGCATTCTAAGGTGAGATTGAGATTGGGTATTTGTTATTTGGGTTGATTTTGTGTTTCAATTTAGAATTTGTGGCAAACATGAATTCAAACTTAGTGGGTCTAACTCTTCTTGAGAGAGAGAGTCATATGACCCTAAAAGTTAACCCAACAAGGAATTGAGATGGACCCATGAGAATGGTAGTCCCAATTAACGGGTTAAGCCTCGAAAGAGTAACTACCCTACTTGAGCCCTAGTTGCCCTGTCTAATTGGCCTACCTAATTGGTCTCGAGAGAGTCAATTGGGTAAAATCGTTCTCTCTACCGAGAGGTGTGAGAAGGAGTGCAATTGTGCAACGGCTATAGCACTAAACCCAAATTTATCGATCTCCCCTTAGTAGCTTTTACTCGTTAGCTAGCCACCTAGGTAGTGTTACAACCCTAGTGCCTTTTTCCCTATATTAAGCACAACTTAGCAATATCTCCATAGCATAATTTAGCTTCATCTATTAGTCTTAAAGTAGAAGATATAAAAACCAAAACCTAAAATGTTAGAAGTGATATTAGAAGCACAACCGCAACTCTAGGCTAGACCGATATTATAACTCCTTTACTAGTTCCCTGTGGAAATTCGACCCCGATCCACTATTCGGGTATTAGTTATTGCTACCCACTCTTCCTACCGTTGTGTAGTGTTGAGACGGCTGCAATCACTTGTCAGCCGTGCATCCACTGTTTCATGTGTCCATGCTTCGGAGGTATCACGGCGATCCAGCCCACGTGTTAGATTTCAGCACTGTCCAGTTGGACAAGGATCTGTCTTATGAGGAGGAGCCGGTAGCTATTCTAGATCGGCAGGTTCGACAGTTGAGGTCGAAGAGTTTTCCTTCAGTGCGTGTCCAGTGGAGAGGTCAGCCCCCTGAGGCATCGACCTGGGAGTCCGAGTCTGATATGCGGAGCCGTTATCCTCATCTATTTCTCGACTCAGGTACTTCTTTCTTTTGTCCGTTCGAGGACGAACGGTTGTTTTAGAGGTGGAGAATGTTACGACCCAAAGGGTCATCACCTGTTTTCTTATTCATTCCGTGCTTTCGAGGCCTCGAAAACCTCATTTTGGGTTGCCTTGAATTACGTGCGCAGTCCGGGCGCGTAGCCGGAAAGCTTAAATATGAATTATGCGTGGAAAATGCTAAATTTTGATATTAATATGGTTAAAGTTGACTTTGGTCAACATTTAAGGTAAACGGACCCGGACCCGTGATTTGACGGTCCCGGAGGGTCCGTAGAAAAATATGAGACTTGGGCGTATGCCCCGAATCGAATTCCGAGATCCCAAGCCCGAGAAATAAATTTTTGTGTGAAATTGTTTTCTGAAATTAATTAAGGAATATGGAAAGGAAATTCGATCTGAAGACTATGGTATCGGGATCGTATTTTGGATCCGACACCCGGTACAAGTCTTATATGTGATGTAAGCGCTTTCTGTAAAATTTGGTTGAAAATGGACGTCGTTTGACGTGTTTCGGACTCGAAATGGAAATTTGATGCTTTATGAACATTTCAAAGAAAAACATGAGTTTTGAGGCTTGATTCGATGTATATGATGTTACTTTGGCGATTTGATCGCACGGATAAGTCTGTAGGATGTTTTTGAGGTTGTGTGCATAATTGGTTGGAGCCCCGAGGGCTCGGGTGAGTTTTGGATAGATGTCGAGTTGCATTTTAAACCTTTGAAAATCTGGTATCTTTCAGTTCTGCAGGCTTCGCATTTGCGAAGCCTGCATTCGCAAATGCGAACTCGCAATTGCGAGCTTCTCATCGCAAATGCGATCTTCCACCTGGGGCAGCAATCTTCGCAAATGCGAAGAAACTCATCGCAAATGCGATGCCTGCCTATGAGCCCAGTCTTCGCAAATGCGAACAATTGTCCGCAAATGCGATATTGGGCCTTCGCAAATGCGACTTAGTTTTCGCAAATGCGAACTTCCCAGCATTCTTCAGAGTTCGCAAATGCGAACTAAAATCTCGCAATTCCCAAACCTGCTGGGTTCGCAATTGCGAACCCATGTTCGCATTTGCCACATCTGAGGCCTGCATTTTTCATACTTAGACGAATTTTCAACCCATTTCTTCATTCTTTCAAACTCAAACACTCCATAGGCGATTTTCCAAGAAACTTATCTTCTCCAAATCATTTGTAAGTCAATTTTTACTTAACTTATTCAATCTTTAACATCATTAAACATGTTTTCATCTTAAAATCAAGGATTTTCATGGGTGAAAATGGGGATTTTGGGTAGAACTTAGGTTTTCTTAAAATTGGGGATTTGGACCTCAATTTGAGGTCCGATTTCAAAACTAATCATAGATATGAACTCATGGGGGAATGGGTAACCGGGTTTTAGTTCGAACCTCGGGTTTTGACCACGTGGGCCCGGGGGCATTTTGGGAAATTTTGTGTAAAACTTTGGGAAATTCATTTTCATGCATTCAAATTGATTCGATTAGCATTTGTTGATACATTCAAGTAATTTGTGACTAGATTCGAGCGGTTTGGTGGTGAATTCGAAGGGTAAAGCTATACTAGAGGCTTGAGTTGAGTTTGGAGCATTTGAGGTAAGTGTTTGGTCTAACATTGGCTTGAGGGAATAGGAGTAGAGTCTTATTTGTTAATTGCTATTTGTCGAGTACGGTGTATAGGCATGGTGACAAGTATCTATACACTGGTGTCGAGCATGACCGTGAGTCCTACTTTGTGAAATTATCGAATTTGTAATTGTTGAGCATAAGTGTGGATTTAATTGTGTTGAGTAGAGATTGAATGAGTTTGGTTATAGCTGGATCTCCCTTGCCGGGATAGTTATTATAATATCCTTCTACCTTGCTGGGATTATGTTGTGTATTGTGATGAAATGGATCGTGTGGCACGCCGACCACGAGTTATTATGAAATGGGATCTTGTGGCACGCCGACCACGAGTTATTATGAAATGGGATCGTGTGGCACGCCGACCACGAGTTATTATGAAATGGGATCGAGTGGCACGCCGACCACGAGTTATTATGAAATGGGAACGTGTGGCACGCCGACCACGTGATATTATTGTAGTGGGAGCATGTGTTACGCCTACCACATGATGTAAGGAAATGGGATCGTGTTGCACGCCTGCAATGAGAGGAAATTGAAATAAGTGAAAGTGGTTTGTTTTCCTTTATTCTGTGTTAGAAGAAATCAGATGTAGTTCTCTTGTTATTCCTGATATTTCGTTTATCTGCTTCCCCATAAGCATGTTCCCCCTTCCCAGCTTTAATTGCTTACTTTCCTCTATTATTTTGTTGTACTTGTATATAAATATCTGCACAGGTTTATGTGGTAGTCTGGTCTAGCCTCGTCACTACTTCGCCGGGGTTAGGCTAGGCACTTACCAGAATATGGGGTCGGTTGTGCTGATGCTACACTCTGTGCATCTTTTTTCACAGATCACAGTACCGGAGCAGCAGCTTTTGGACAACAGTAGGAGCATTTTGGGAGCTGACTTCAGTCCAGAGATCCCGAGGTAGCCTTGCTGACGTCCGCATGGCCCGGAGTCTCTTCTATCCTTATTTCGTTTGTTATCATTTGTACCGAAGCAAACAGTTTTATGTTTCGTTCGAACCTTGTATTTAGTATTCTCTAGACGTTCGTGAGTATTGCGACACCAGTCTTGGGTAGAGGATTTTTTTAAACTTCCGCATTTCTTTCAGATAAATATATTTGAGACTTCCGTTTTATTATTAATGCTTTATTGTTTTCTAATACTGACGTTGTTCGCTAAAAGAGGTAATTGATAATTGGCTTGCTTAGCTCCTATTAGTAGGCGCCATCACGACTCCCGAGGGTGAAAAATCCGGGTCGTGACAAAAACTTTATTAAAATTGAATGTACAATTATATCATAATAAATACTATATCTAAACCAAATCCATGGTTAATAGTATATATCCCAACAATCTCCCTCTTAGACTTTTAACCATGACAATTGTCAGAATATACTATATCTAAACGCATGGTTAATAGTATATGCCCTAACAATCTGATGCAATATTTGTCCAGTAGTGCTTTGTCGTAACCATCTAGTTTGGTATTATACTCTTCAGGGATCATGTTACTGAAACTATCCCAAGAGTGTACACCGAACTATAATTTTCTTTAGCATTCTCCCACTACGACGAAGTACTACTAATATTACCTTCACTTACCTTACGACATTGAAATATTAGTGACTTCTTACTATAGTGTTTACTTTTCAAACATCACTCCCACTAGATAAAGGCATATTATGTCTACTAACATTCTCCCACTACTCCAATGCAATGGAACGTCAATTCCGACTTGTGGTTTTTGATGTTCTTGAACGTCAATTGCCTTATTTTCTTTAGGACAATGAAATAAAACTCCATTAGTTTTCTTGGATATTCAATAAACATGCACCAAACCGTTCTTCGTTCCAACTTAAATATCCACTTTCCCTTTCAGCACATATGCAGGACAATCCTATATCTGAACATACCATGGACTGAGCATGCATTCAATCCACAGTTCTATAGATGTCCCAAGTACTAACTTAGAAGGAACTAAATTCAGAATGTAATTTGCAGTTTCTAAGAAATATTCCAAAAACAAATAAGGGAATCTGAATAACACGTCATTAATCTATCGATGTCCAAAAGAGACTTATTTCTTCTTTCTACCACACCACTCTATTATGGAGTTTACGGTGAAATCAATTGAGATGTAATCCCTTATTCTGATAAGTAAAAAAAGAACTCTTTAGAGAGGTGCTCGCTACTACAATCAAATTACAGTAACTTAATATATTTCCTTGGTGCTTCTCCGTTTCAAGTCTTAAAATCCTGAATTACTTAATTCATTAAGACTTACGGTGCATCAAATAAATATATTAATATTTTGAGTAATCATTTATGAACGTCACAAAAATACTCAAAACTATCTCTTACCTGTATGTTCATTTAACCATACAAATCAGAAGGGATTCATTTTAGCTTATCACTAGCTTTATTTCCTCTTGAAGGGAAACAACCTTTAGCCAAATTTCCTTCCAAACAGGATTTACAAGTTGGTAGTGCCTCTACTTTCAATGAACCTTAAGGTCAATCTATGACCAACTTGAAATCCTATCCAGATTAATATGACTTAGACAAAAGTGCACAGATAAGTTTTACTCAATTTTGAAGAACATATTCTCTTATGAGGTAGACTATTATTGTTCTGTTCAGGAGAGACATTAATATACAATAACAAGGTCATGCATTCATGTACCATAAGAGATAAAATGCTTATCAAGCTCAATAACTCAAGAGTTATTCGAAAAATAAAACAAATATCTATCTCTTGTTTTGCACAGAAACCGGAATTAAATTCATTCTAACAAAAAGTACATATATTGCATCCTTTAAATTAATGTCTTATCACTAAAAAAAAATTCTAACAAGTAATATGACAAATTTCATACAGTCATTATGGAGTTGAGATAAAAAAACATTAAATAGATCATAATAAGTCAAAACACTGAATAGTAAAATTCAGACTGCATTCAATATTTATATACATACATGCATCTCGAATAATAAATTTCGATGGGAAAAGAATCATTCATGCAAAGTATATTATATAATGCAAGAATTATACAATCCAAAAATAAATAGAACCAACTCAGATGGTGTCACGACCCAAAATCCACTAAGGGTCGTGATGGCACCGGACACCATTGTCAGGCAAGCCAACAACAAATAACTAGTAACTTCTCGTTTTAAATATTTCTGAAATCACTTCTTTTATACGTTTAAATATTACATAATAAATTCCACTAAATAAATAATGAAACATTTAACAATTTTAAATTTCTGAATAAACCCATAGACATCCCAGAACCCGGTGTCACAAGTGCATGAGCATTTACTAGGGAATGAAATAAAATACAGTAAGTGTCCGGTATACAAAGTGGACAGAAATGAAAATACAATACAATACTCTGAAGGAGACTCTGCTGGCTGCGGGTCGTCTCGATAAGTGAAGCTCACCTAAGTCTCCGTATCAACCATGCCGCCATGCCACTAAGCCACTAGTCACACATAAACCTGTGCAACAAAAATGCACAGCAAGTGTAGTATGAGTACGAAAACAACGTGTACTCAGTAAGTATCCTGCCTAATCTCGAAGAAGTAGAGACGAGAGGTCGACTTCGACACTTACTAGTGGTCCAATAATGCTATATCAATAATATATTAAATTGTGGATTTTTATAAACATGATTGTAATTCAATAGAATGAAGCAAATAAACAATTCATTCTTTTATCGAAAAATTCCAAATTCCTTTTCGTCACTTATACTTTTATTCTCAAGCCGGGAAGAAACAACATCACTTCAATAAATTCCAAGGCAAACAATTCAAACATGCACAAATCATGCTGAAGACGTACGGCCCGATCCAACAATATTTAAAATGTGCACTTCCAGAGGGTCGAATGGCGCGAACCATAGATGCGTCTATTTAATCTACCGAGGCATTCGGCCCGTACCACAATAGATAAACACATTCAACAATCAAATCAATAATTCATCAAGGAGCAAATATTCAGGGAAAGGCAAGTTTCTCTTTTAAAAGTCAAGAAATGATATCTAGCCTTTTTTTTAGGAATTCATTTACACGTTCGATATGTTTTAAGCATTTTAGGTTTGTCAACAAGGTTGCAAGTATTACAAGAAAACATGCTTTTGGGCCCTAAACTACCCGGACTAAAGCATACTAGTAGCTACGCACGGACTCTCGTCACCTCGTGCGTACGTAGCCCCCGAAAATAGGATCACATAACCAATCAACTCACCTATGGGGACAATTCGCTCTTACAAGGTTAGAAAGGAGACTCACCTCGCTCCGAAGATCCATAACTGGCATTCCACGCCCTTCCGAAGACTCGAATCGATGCTAAATGCTCCAAAGCTAGCCAATAATTATATAAATCCATTAATATATGCTCAATTACTCATTAAAATCCAATTTATAACAATTCCTAACCCCGATCGAAAGTTGAAAAAAATGCCCTCGGGCCCACGTGCCCGGATTTCTAAATTTTTCGAAGAACAAGTTTACCCATAACCCCACGGACTCAAATATATGATTTACTCTCAATTTCTTACCCCAAATCGTGGTCAAATTCCAAGAATATAAATTTCTAGGTCTTCCTACCAAAACCCCAAATTTCTATAAATTTCATGCTCAAATCCGTACATAATCAATGTATTTAACTCAAGATAGGTGGGGATAGCTTACCTTATCATTGATGATGAAAACCCCCTCTTGAAACCCTCCAACAATCGCCCAAGCCAAGAGAAAAATGAGAGAAAATGGCCAAATCCCAATTTTTAAAACACTCACTGCCTCCAGTCCTTTCGCACCTGCAGTCTATTGACCACTTCTGCAGTCCCGCAGGTGCGGACCATTTGCCGCTTCTGCGGTCTTCCCCCAAGCCTTCAACCTCCGCATCTGCGCTTCTCCTTCCGCAGGTGCGGTCCCGCATCTACTGCAAAATGACCGCATCTGCGGTCCCAGCCTAGCCGTCCATTTCCGCTTCTGCGGCACGAAGGCCGCTTCTACGGCTCCGCACCTACGGTCCAAGTCTCGCAGGTGCGGTTATACCAGCAACCAACAACTTCAGCCTTTTCCAAAATTCCATTTTTGATCCGTTAACCACCCGGAATCCACCCGAGGCCCACGGGACCCCATCCAGTCATACCAACAGGTCCCAAAACACATTACGGACTCATTGGTGGAGCAACAAAAAGAATTTGAGGAGGAAGGAGATGATGAATCAACTGCAGAAAATTTTAAAGGTGTGATGAGGGAAGGGGTCTCCTACAACAGCTAATAGAAGTTGGAAAAAAGGGAAGAAAAATCAATCCAAAGAGCCACTACAACCTACAAGAATCCTGCCTAGAAGGGCAGCTTCTACAGCTTCAAGATGATGATTAAGACACTCATATGGAATATAAGGTCTGTTAAGACTCAACAGGCCTTTCAGAGGGTGATAAATATGCAAAAGGAGCATGGTTTTTTCATTGTAGCACTTATGGAACCTATGCAGAAGAAGAAATTTCTAGACAAATACAGAAGAAGGCTAGGTATGGAAGCTGCAATTTCTAATGTGAATGGGAAGATTTGGTTATTTTTTGATTCTGTGGTGGCATGGGATCTCTTAAGACACTGAGCAGCAAATGACCATTAGAGTGTATCATCAGGATCTTGGGAAATACATTATGATGACATTTGTATATGCTAAGTGTTGTGCTTTGGAGAGATTGGAGTTATGGGACAATCTGTACTACTTGGCTAGTGATATGGAATTGCCATGGCTAGTAGGGGGAGACTTCAATGTAGTGATGGGAGAGGAAGAAAAGATAGGTGGACTACCAGTGTATCCTCCTGAGTATGAAGATTTTGCATTTTGTGTCAACTCTTGTGGCTTGTTTAATCTTGGCTACAAGGGTAGTCCATTCACATGGTGGAATGGGAGGCCAAATGAAAAGTGTATATTTAAAAGACTTGATAAAATCTTGGTGAACATGCCATTTCAAAACTTGTTTCCTACAATTGAGGTTGAACATCTTATTAGGGTTGGATCAGATCATGCACCCTTTTTGATGAGCTGTGGAGAAGAAGCAATGAAATTTGTGAAGCCTTTCAAATTCTTGAACTTTTGGACAAAACATGAATCCTTTCTAGAGGTGGTGAAGCAGAACTGGATTGCTGATTTTATAGGGGATCCATTCTTGATGTTCAAGCGGAAGTTGAAGAGGGTTAAGATTGCTCTATCAAAGTGGAGCAAGCTAACCTATGGTGATATTTTCAAGCAACTAGCTATCAGGGAAGATGTGGTGAGGATTAAGGAGATGATGTTTGAGGAAGATCCATCTACTGAGAATAGAATAGTACTTGAACAAGCTCAAGCTGAGCTAAAGAAGTACCTTAGTCTAGAAGAACAATACTGGAAACAAAAGGCAGGAATGAGCTGGTTTGAAGAGGGGGACATAAATACAAGATTTTTCCAGAATCATGTTAATGGAAAAAGACAAAAGTTACAATTGAAAAGGATTCAGAATAGTGATGGAGACTGGATTGAATCTCAAGAGCTAATGTCCACTCGAGGCCTCAAATCATATCAAGCAACGCTAAAACCACGAATCGACCCCCCAATCCAAGCTTTATGAACTTTAGAATTTCAAACTTCTACTTTCGATGTTTAAACCTATCAAATCACGTCCGATTGACTTCAAATTTTGCACACAAGTCATATTCGACATTATGGACCTACTCCAACTTTCGGAATCGAATTCCGACCCCGATATCAAAAAGTCCACCTCCGGTCAAACTTCTCAAAACGTTCAAATTTCTATCTTTAGCCAAATGGCTCCAAAATTCTCCACGGACATCCGAATTCACTTCCGATCGCGCTCCCAACTCCAGAATCACCATACGGAGCTACTCCTAGACTCGGAATCCCAAACGGACATCGATAACATTGAAATGCACTTCAACCCAAACTTATGAAATTTCATCCAAAATGCTAACTTCCACAATAGGCGCAAAAATGCTCCCGGGTCACCCAAAACCCGATCCGGGCATACGCCCAAGTCCGTAATCATCATACGAACCTAGTGGAACCTTCAGATCCCGATTCTGAGGTCGTTTACTCTGAAATCCAATCCTAGTCAATTCTCTCAACTTAAAGCTTTCGAAATGAGAATTTCCTCTCCAAGTCAACGCCGAACTTCCCAAAATTTAATTCTGACCATGCGTACAAGTCATAATGCATGAATTGAAGCTGCTCATGGCCTCAAACTGCTGAACGGCGTGCTAAAGCTCAAAACGACCGGTCGGGTTGTTACATCTTGTCGCTCGGCTTCGGCTTCGGTCAAATGATTGATTGATTAATTTTTTGGACCAAATTTATTTGTTAATATTAAGATTAACGTAATATTATTTTAATCCAAAATTAATTTTCCTCCGCGTTTTGATCTGTTTTATTTTGCGTAAATAGCCAGTTACGTAATGGCCGTTTTACGCGTACAGTCATGACAGACCTTCTGAAGAGTTGCACCTCTCCATTTAAATCCAACCTGTTGGCTATAAATAGCAGACCATTCCCTCAGATTTTCCATACGAAATTTTTGAATTTTGCTCTTCCTTTCTGCATTGTTTTCTTACAAAACAAACAACTTAAGTGTGATTTGCTGCTGCCATTTGTGTTTGTTAAAATAATACTATGTTAATCTTAATATTAACAAATAAATTTGGTCCAAAAAATTAATCAATCAATCATTTGACCAAATCCAAATCCGAATCCAAATTCGAAGCCGAAGCCGAAGCCGAGCGGCGACGATGACGACTGCACGAGGCTTGCGTTCTTCTCAACTCTTTAAGAGCTAGAAGAAGAGCAATTGTATAAATACCCATCAAAATTCTTTTCCTCTTCCAATATGGGACAATATCCCTTTGTCAAGGAGGGGAACTCAAATATTTCACTTTCCCTCCATTTCCCATTCACCCTCTTTTAAGCTAAAACAAGCTTAAAAAGCCCAATAATCCCCCCACATGAATGACTGTCATACGAGGTACCACATGACCATGATGGTAAGGTATGTAAAGTATGTTAAAAGTGATTAGTATTTTAAGTAATTTGAGATAATTCTTAATTATGTGGATAATTGGGTAATTATTGATTTTTAGCGGAAGATTAACTAATTAATTAGCATCTTTGAATAAGCCTAATGGACCTCAACATGGCAGCAAAGGGCTTAGGTAATAGTGACTCTTGGTTCATTAGACTAGGTGGCCTATTTAGGGGATCTTTGGGCAAAACAAAGCCACAAAAGTGGGGTCCACAACCTAAAATTTTAAGACATCTTCCTACATCATTAAGGGGGAGGTGTATGTGCTAAGCAACAGATGAATTCTCAAATGAATTCATATGAAATTTCATAACTCTACAGCAGCGTGAGATGCTGCAGTAGAGTTCTTTCAGAATCAGTTCACTAAGGAGGATGACCCTACAAGCTTTGATCTTTTGAACAATGTGCCTACAATGGTTACAAGGGAGCAGAATATAGAATTGTGTAGATTGCCAACAAGGGAGGAGGTGAAAGCAGCAGTCTTTGCATTGAGCAGTGAGAGTGCAAGTGGTCCTGATGGTTTTTCAGGTTTGTTCTTTAAGACATGTTGGGACATTGTAGGGGAAGACATACATAGGTTGCTGACTTTGTTCTTTGATGGTAGTCTTTTGCCTAAGTCAATAACTCACACAAACCTTGTATTGCTGCCCAAAAAACCTAGAGTCCAAACGTTCTCATATCTTAGACCTATTAGTCTAAGTAATTTCATTAATAAAGTGTTCTCAAGGTTTGTTCATGATAGATTGGAAAAGATTCTACCTGCCTTGATCTCTCCAAATCAATCAGGCTTTGTTAAGGGGATGAGTATTTTTGAGAATATCTTTTTAACTCAAGAGATTGTAACAGATATAAGGATGAGAGGGAAGCCTGCTAATGTAGTTATAAAGCTAGACATGGCTAAGGCATATGATAGGGTGTCTTGGAAATATTTGATGCATGTGCTAAGGAGGATGGGGTTTGCAGAATGTTTCATTAACATGGTGTGGAATCTTATCTCAAACAACTGGTATTCAGTGATGGTAAATGGTCAAGCTTCTGGTTTCTTTCATTCTTCAAGGGGTGTGAAGCAAGGTGATCCTTTATCTCCAGCTTTATTCATATTGTCAGCAGAAGTTTTGTCAAGATCTTTGAACAAATTATTTGAGGATAAACAGTTTAGAGGTTTTGGGATGCCAAAGTGGTTCGATCCATTGAACCACCTTGCCTATGCTGATGATACAATTATTTTTGCATCTGCTAATCCTTATTCATTACAGAAGATTGTTGATGTGTTGGCACAATACGAGCATACTTCTGGACAGTTGATTAACAAGTCAAAGAGCTCATACTATATGCATGCTAAGGTAGCAGGAGATATGACAAATGCAGTTGCTAGTATCACAGGATTTACAAAAGGAACCTTCCCCTTCACTTACCTTGGATGTCCAATATTTTATACAAGAAGGAGAAAGAAGTACTACAATGATCTGATCCAAAAGGTGAAAGAAAAATTACATTCTTGGAAAGGGAAGTTATTATCATATGGAGGAAAGGCAACATTGATATCCAGTGTCTTGCAAAGTATGCCTACACACATACTATCAGTACTAGATCCACCTGATAATGTATTGGAGCATCTTCATAAAACCTTTGCAAGATTTTTCTGGAGCAATAAGGAAGAAGGAAGGAGCAGGCATTGGACAAAGTGGCAGAACCTATGTCTTCCTAAGGAGGAGGGAGGAGTAGGTTTTAGATCTTTGATTGATGTCTCAAAGGCTTTGTTGCCAAATTGTGGTGGAGGTTCAGAACTACCAAAACTCTATGGGCTAACTTTATGTGGAACAAATACTGTTAGAAGGAACTACCAACTGTAGTTCAATTCAGGGAAGGTTCACATGTATGGAGAAAAAAGTTAGAGGCAAGAGAAGAAATTGAGCATGAGATCCTATGGGAGATAAATAGAGGATCGACTAATGTGTGGCATGAAAACTGGACAGGACTGGGGGCTTTATACCATGTTATACCTCCCTATTTTCACATCAATGACGAATTGCAAGAGGTAGCTGATTTGAGAGAGGAGGAGTATTGGAATGATCAACTTCTGGACCAAAAGTTTCCTCCAGATATTGCTGACCATATTAGAAAAGAGGTTCACTTTGCAGAAGCCAATGAATGTTGGGACACCCCAAGATGGATGCCTACTCCTTCAGGTAGGTTTACTGTTAGTAGTGCTTGGAGAATCTTAAGACATAGAGAGCCAAGCAATCCTGAGTTTGTTAAGATATGGACTAAGGGCCTGCCATTCAAAATTTCATTCTTCTTTTGGAGAGTTTGGAGGGGAAAGGTTCCAACTGATGATATATGGAGAAGAGGGGGACATATGGTAGTGTCAAGATGTTGGTGTTGTAGTTCACCAAAGGAGGATTCTTTCCAGCATTTATTTCTAACAAGTGAGACAGCAATTAAGGTGTGGAAGACATTCATACAAGCTGCAGGTCTGGTAATAAATTTGATTGAAGTGCATCAGGTTGTAAGGGCATGGTGGAGTGCTAAATGTTGTCCTAAACTTAAGCCATTGTATCAGGCTGTACCAGCTGTGATATTATGGGAACTTTGGAAGAGGAGAAATACAATGAAGCATGGTGGAGCAGTCTCCTATAGTAGGGTGATTCATGAAGTGAACAAAATATTATACTATCTAGCAAAAGTTAGATATCCTTGGCTATCTAATATCCCACTGATGTGGCCTCATATGATCAAATTTTTTGAGAATTACAAGCCCTTTGTAATCACCAAGAAGGTAACATGGCAGCTTCCATATGAAGGGTGGTACAAGTGTAATACTGATGGAGCTTCTAGGGGCAACCCAGGTCCTAGCTCCTATGGATTTTGTGTGAGAAATCATGAAGGAGATTTGGTGTATGCTAAGGCAAAGGAGATAGGGATGGCAACCAACATTGTAGCAGAAGCAAAAGCAATTGTAGAAGGGCTGGCATTTTGTGTGGAAAGGCAACTGCATCCTTTGATAATGGAGACTGATTTTCTGGTGTTGAGGAAGATTATAGATGGTGAATGGGAGACTCCATGGTGTATAGGGGTTGAAGTGAGGAAGATCAAGGAGATAAAGAGTACATTCAATGTACTCTTTCAGCATGTGCTTAGAGAGGGCAACACAGTTGCAGATTTCTTAGCTAACCTTGTTTTTTCTTTTGCAGGTACAGTCACCTTTCACTATTTTCATGAACTTCCACCTAGAGGAAAAGCTTTAATCAATTTAGATAAAGCTCAGATGCCAAATCTTAGGATTAGAATAGCTAAAAGGAAAGCTCCAGATTGATGTATAAGCTATCATATACACTGCCAAAACTGTGTATCTCATTTCTATGCAAAGTGTTGGATGACTACTCAGTGGTATCAGCATGCTGTCATGCTCAGTCTGAGGGTGATTTAACATTTTTCAGAATGATTTCCTCATATACAGGTAAGGCAGAAACATCTGCAGGAATTCAATTTATATCTGTTATATTTATAGGCAGAAATTGTTGGTTGGTTGCTATTGCTTTTGTGTCCTTCAGTATCAAATGCTTAGGGACAGATGCATGGTGTACTGCATATTGTTGTTCTCATTGTCTGAGGTAATAAGCAGCTCAATGTATGGGATTCATATAGAGGTTCAAATCTGCAGTGCTATGAGGATAAGTTACAGCTTTATATTGTTTAAGTTTGAACTAACACTCAGGATAGCACTCAAGTATTGGATGTCACACTCTTCATTAGTTTTGTTACAGTTGGTATTGTGCTTTCATTGTTCAGTGGTATTAGTGTGTTTACACACTCATTCTGGGGATGAGGGTACAGTATTCAACTTGAGTTTGCAGTGTGAGTAGGTGACAAGCTCAGATTCATATGCAGTCTTTATTCATGCTTGGAAGAGACTATTTGCTTCAGTACTCACATCTACAGGAGGAAGAAGCAGTCAGTTGTTCATGATGTAATAGCTAGCTATTTTAATTGCTTAGCATTTCTAGTAGTTAGTATTTTCATACATTTTTTATTTAGATTTGGACACCTTGTACTATTTGGATCAAGTTTTCGGCTGCTTTATAATATATTAGCCACTAGGCATCCTGCCTAGGGGTATATTTGTTTTAAAACAAATCCCTCATTCTCACCTGGCCCGCCGCCTTTGAATCCCAAACTCTCTCAAACTCTCTCCAAAACTCTTCGAAACCCTAGCCTCCTCCTACCTTATTTCAACGTGTTTTCACCAGAATCCATGGCTTCTCAGGCCATGGACGGTCCGTACTCACCCCTCTCCACCAGTGGACCTTGGGTGTTTGAGGTTTTGAAGGCTGACCTCGACGGTTCTCTTTCAGATCTTCTCAGATCTTTGGTTCTATGGCTTCACCGGCCTTTGCTCCGGCATATTCAAGCCTCAGGAGCCTGATTCCTGACCTCTTCGACTCAAGATCTGATTTTTTCCAAGCCTTTCTCATTTCTAGGGTTTCTCCGAAACCCTAAGCTGTTTGAGGTTTTTTCTCTGTTTATTTTCTTATATCTATGGTACGATTGTGTTCTACTGAACTTCTAAATTGTTTTTCCCCAAACTTTTCTTTCAGAATTATTTTCTTCGATTTAGGGTTTCTGAAAGGGTTTTCAAACATCTTTCTGTTCTTTCCTTCATGTGTGTTTGTCTATATTATGCTCGTATGTTTTCTTGTTTACTACGCGTGTGTTGTTCTTCTACTTCTTCTTTTTCTACTGTACATGTTACTCCTGTGCTCACATGCTAATCCTTGTTATGTTTTCCTTACTCTTCTACTATATGCGTTTACTGTTGAGTTCTTGGATTTTGTTTGCTTTACTGGACTCTGTTTGTGTCCTTGCTATGCATGTTTCATCTACTGTTGCTTAAGTTTACACCACCTCTCTTTTCTTCTGAACTTGCTTGAGTTCCGACTTTTCTAAAACATGCTCTTTTATGCTCTTAAATCATCATTCTTTCTTTGTTGTTTCAAACCTGCTATCATATCTGTTTTGTTTCTCATAAGGCTCTGAAACAGACCTTTGAGTCTGTTTCAATGGCTTTCCTTCTCATCTCTATGTCTAATTCGATTTGAAACCCTAGGATTTGGCGGTTTCTTTGGCAATTTTGATTAGGGTTCTGCTTTGGAACCCCGGACTATCAGACTCACCCTAAGTATTATGAACTGAATATGAAACTCTTTGCTTGTGATTCTGAACCTTTCTATGCCTGTCTTTTCTAATTAGCATGACAACCCTTTCTTGTTTGATATCTGTGTACTTTATATATGAGGATTTCTTCTTGCAAAAGGGTTTTGCTAACTATTGATTGATTCCGAATTTCTTTTAATAAGGTCTGATTGATTGCTACTGATTTTCTCTAATTGAACCCTCTTTTCTTTTTTCCTGGCTTGGTTCATTCGAACAAAGCCGGTGATTTTGATTTCACTGGCTGTCGGATTGATTCCCTTTCCTTATTTTTCACAAACCGTGTACCACTGAACTTTGCCTTAAATAACTCCTGTGTACTTACCCTTCTTGTGTTACTTTGGAAAAGATTTCAATCAAATTTCTTTCCTTAATTGTCTTCTACCCGTTTGAAATCAGAACCCCTTAGCTGAAGGGAGATTCTTTGTGATTGATTGCAAACTATTTTCTTACCTTTTCTTACTTGTTTTCTGCACAATAAAAAGGGGCACGACCCTTCTGCACTGACACAACCTTGAACCCTCGGTTGAACACTTACAAACCAATTCACATTACGAATTGCATACTCTCACACACATACTTTTAGTCACAATACTCTTTCAAACTCTCTACTCCCTGCTGAGACTTTTGTACTGTTTTGCTTGCAACTTGGCTTTTCAAGACTGCTGTTTTTACTTATTTGTTTCCCCTGAAACTAGTATGTCTCAACTTTGATTTCAGCTTTTTCCCTATGTGTTTACTTTACAGTTGCCCTATTCCTGTCTACCTTGTTGCTCATGTTCTGTATATTACTTCCTTTTATGTTTACTGCCTGTTATAAATCCCCCATACCCCCATTCCCTTTTGTGTGCTGAGTTAAAGTTCATGGCCTGGCAGTATCCAAATTACTGCCCAGGTCTGAATATGACCTTCAATAGTTCCTAACTCCCAAATTCAAGCTGACAGGCTGGTCAGGGGTGTGCCAGCATCCTAATTGCTGGGCATGACCACTAGTTTATCATGGGTTTCCCTAATTCCCCCTCTATTGCACTTACACTTATTCTTAGACTCTAAGTTCTGCCCCCTCCTATGAGCCTTGCCTTGGGGACCTTGAGTTCCCTCTGAACTTGGACATTTGAGGGCTGGCCCTTCCACAGTGCACTATAATCTGATCCTGCAAATGTAATTGGGTGTATGCACTACCCGGGGTTCATGAAGCTCCTTGGAACTTTGACACATCCAAAGGATGAGAAAGGCTTTGGAAATGTGATCTTTGGAAGTTGGTTTATTTCATGTTTCAGACTAGGAGTCTGAATTAGGCTTTCCTTGGTTGGAACTTTAATTTATGATGTAATTTTTATTTTTCTTGATTCATTCGGGTTGTAATAATTTGTAATAACTTATGGGGTGTATAGTGAAAAGGGGAGGGTCACTCATGTTATGCATGTGGGTAGACATCATGCTTTAGGTATTTATTTCTGCAACACAGCCCGTTTTCGCTTATGCATCTAAATATAGAAATCCTGCCTATAAGTTTATGCATCTGCATGTAGGAATCCGACCTATAAGTTTATGCATCTGCATATTGAAATCCTGCCTATTAGTTGCTTCATTACTGCATTAGAAATCCTGCCTGTAAGTTGTTTCATTACTGCATTAAAAATCCTGCCTATAAGTTATACATTTCATTAGAAATCATGTTTATAAGTTTCTGCACTTCTGCATATAGAAATCATGATTATAAGTTTTCTGCACTTCTGCATATACACATGTCATTAGGCAAACAATCCATAGGTTAAGGAATAATCAATTGCATCCTAGATACCATTCTCATAGGATTCCTGCACTTACATAACCGTTTTAAAATCAGTAACGCTTAGAATTCATGCCTATAGGAGCAATCGTTTAAATCTGATTCATCCGCAAGTCTAAAATCAGTAATAATGTTGTTAATATCCGCAGAATTGGTTTATTTCTAAAGTCAGTAATCTTCTTTAAAATCAGTATGTTTGACCTTGTTAGATATCATGCCTATAGGTTTCACCTAGGCAAACCATTAGGTAATCAATTAATTATACCAGTCTTTAATAATTACAANNGCCCTTCTAGATCCTGTGTATTCATTATCATCTAGAAATTATGTCTATAAGTATCTGGAAATCTGAATTCTGCATATGCATATAGAAAATATGCCTATAGGACCTTTCAAATCCTGTATATTCATCTTTTCATCTAGAAATCATGTTCATAGGTTTAAAACGAGTCTTCTGCATTTTTATACCATATCCACAAAAGGCTTAAAACCAACTACGCATAGAAAGTATGTCTATAGGAACTATTAATTGAATCTGAATCACTTCATTCGCACATAGAGTTAAAACCAGTAATAACGATGTATCATCATTTGCAGAACTTACAACCTTCGTCAAAACTTGCCTTTCTTTAATAATCTGACTATCTTTTTAACCAGTACGTATTCAGTTTATTGTTAATGCGTTCGTAATTCAGTAGATACCATGCCTATAGGATCCTTGTCCAACACTTAGGCAAGCCTTAGGGTAAAATTAAATCCATTTCTGTTAATAGCTACAACCAGCAAGCAGGCCTGATTCGGGCTTCTTATCTGAATTATATAATAAATCAGTCTGCCTCAACCTTTAAGTTCTCGCATGTTTAATGCTTAATCAGACCTTAACTAGTATGTGTAAGTCATGCTAAAAATGTGTTTCTTTGTTAAAGGGGATATATCTGAGCCTTTGCGTGTTATGTGTTTTTCCCCAATTTGCTATACATGTTTTGTATGTCGCCTTAGAATTTTTGCCTTTAAAACCACAAATAAGCCTAACATCCCTACCTCCCTTAGGATTAGTAGTCCTAAATGCCCCGGGACTGATAGGATTGAGACGGGTAGTAGCATGCAATATGTAAGCTAGACCATTCCGCGCTTAATACCTTAACGGGGTGGGAAGGGTAGATATGGATATGATGACCACGCGATAATGTCACGTGTAGCCCCTCATTGAGGAGTGATTACCGGGCATTGTGTGGGGTGATCCATATTATTAATAAACCTAGGACCCCCCCTCCCATTATTCTTCCTTTCCAGGATTTTAAACTATTTTTTTTAAAATCAGCTTTTCTAATTGTTATTTCAAACCTTGTTTACTTTCAAACCTTTATGTGATAAAAATCCCCTCTTATTTGAGCCTTATTTGTCTATATGTTAATTGTACCCAAAATTCAAAATAATAGTCTGGCCGGGAACCACACTAGTGGATTCTAAGGGGTGCCTAACACCTTCCCCTTAGAATAATTTCAAACCCTTACCCTATCTCTGGTTATTCAAATCAAACCTCCTTGGTGTCCTAATGCACCCAAATCATTAGGTGTCGACTCTTTAAATCAAACCCAATTCCCGAATGGAATGAGTTGTCCTCCCCAAATGTCACAAACCCGATTTCCGCGGAGGAAAAAGGGGGCGCGACAGCATGGCGACTCCGCTGGGGACCTATTAAGGCTTTTACCATTTTAGACCTTTATTGTGAATTTATGCTTCTTCACGCACAATTATTCGTTTATTTCTTTTTAAGCATTCAATTTTCTTTTCGATTGCAAAACTGACTTGTCTCCTTTTTTTTCCTCTTTTCTTTACTGCTTTCCTTTACTACTGCCTTAAATCATGAAAACTGTTGTATTTACTGCTTTCTTTAACGTGCAAATACGTGACAACATGCCTTTAATTGTTGCATAATCATGCTCGACATCATATTCCACTCGTGCCAAACAAATACCATAGCAACGCTTATAATGAGTTGTTGCGCTCTTCCTATATTATCACCCCCTAAATTCGGAAACGGCATATTTGCGGTAAAACCAGTCGATCAGCGGTGTAGTCGACAGTTCTGTACCTTTCCCCCTTGAGTTGTCCACTCAAGGGTACCAGTCTAAAACTCCATAGAAACCTCACTCTATTTAAACTGTGCATGCATCATGGTCAAACCTAGCCGAGTCAGTTATGTTGTCCATATAATAACTCTTTAAGATAGCCTTATCCAAAAGTCCATCGGGGTCCCCTGAAACCCAAACGGACATTATCACGTTCTATGCATTTATTTGGAGAACTAAGTGCTTTTATGCTAATTATTGATGTTAAATAGTCGAGTCCGGTGGGGAAAAAGGGCCAAACCTTTTGTTTCGTAGAAAATGAGGCCGGAAATCCCCAAATTCGGCATGGTCACCCACATTCACCCCAAATTGCTAAGCTGGTGGAAGGATCTTCATTCCAGAGATCAGACTCTTGTCCGGAAGTACCTGGGAAACCTACCGTCTCTCTTAGAAATTCAACCTGACGACAAAATCATAGAAGCTGTCACTCTATACTGCTGGGACTACGTGAGCTGGTGAAGCTGTTCGATAGAGCTAAAGATGCCGAGTCTGGGGAAGGTCCTTCTGGGACCAAGTAGTTAGGAGTCTTTTCTTTGCTTTAAATGTAATAAGGCTTATGGCCACTAGTGACACTTTTATTTCCTGTTATTTAGTGTCATTTTGGGATTCGTCTTATTTTTTATCAATAAGATGAGGCATTTAGCATTCTAAGTTCTCCAAAATTACTTGTCGCTAGGCCTACCTCGGGCACAACGAGGCTCCCAATTTAGGAGACGATTTATATTCTTACACTATGTGTTTAAATATTGCAACGTTTTCTTCTCAGGATCCCTACTAACTTGTTACCTTTTGTTTTTACTTTTGCTTATTCCCCTCCGCAAAGGTTAGTTCGTGCACTCTGGCATCGTCATCATATTCCACAAGATCCAAGGGTCCTCCTCCTCCTCCTCCTCCTCCTCCTATCAAAAACAAGAACAACGGAAAGATGGAAGATTTGAGCAACATCAGAAAGGAGAGCTCAGTTGAAAGGGTAGAGACTTCTCAGGGTATTCAGGTTTCCAAGGAAAGTGCCTCCCAGCTCGAACAGAAGTTATTGAAATTTCAGGAAGAATTGGACCAAGTTTGGAACTTGGCAAGCTTGTCATTTTCCCTCACTACCCCGGATATCAGCTTCCCCAACACCCAAAATCCCATACCTCCTCAAAACATCTCGAAGCCACAAAACCAACCCACTCCCCATCACCACTGCAACACATGCCACACTTCAAGCAACACCCCACTGCTCATCCCCAAACCACTTAACTCCACAAATGATCATCACCACAACACCTCCATCTATGTGGAAACCATACCACACCCCATTTAGCCCGCCTCAAGCGCACCTGAGTCTGATGACAAAGACTCTCTTATCAAGAATCTGGCCGTAGAACTCAAGAAGCTGACTAGCCGAGTTCAGGGTGTTGAAGGAAGCAAGGGGATCGAGGGACTGAATTATGAAGACCTTTGCATTCAATCAGATGTCGAACTGCCCGAGGGGTACAAAACTCCCAAGTTCGAAATGTTCGATGGCACCGGGGATCCCAGAATTCATTTGAGGACATACTGCGACAAGCTGGTCGGAGTAGGAAAGGATGAAAAGGTTCGCATGAAACTCTTTATGAGAAGTCTGAAAGGGGACGCGCTGTCTTAGTACATTAGCCAAGACCCGAAAAAGTGGTCAAACTGGGTAAGTATGGCGTCCGATTTCATGGACAGGTTCAGATTCAACACGGTGAATGCGCCAGATGTAATCTATATCCAGAACTTAAAAAAGAAACCCACGGAGACATTCCGCGAGTATGTTACTCGTTGGAGATCAGAAGCTGCTAAGGTCAGGCTGGCTTTAGAAGAAGAACAAATGAACAGGTTTTTCGTCCGGGCTCAAGACCCACAGTACTACAAAAGGTTGATGCTGATTGAAGGCAAGAAATTCTCCGACATCATCAAGCTAGGGGAGAGGATCGAGGAAGGTATTAAAAGTGGTATGGTCACTAACTTTGAAGCATTACAGGCTACCAACAAGGCTCTACAGTCTGGTGGCACGTCCAAGAAAAGGGATGTGAGTGCCGTGATGGTTGCACAGAGAACAAAATCCCCAATCAAATACCAAACCTACCCAATACCCCCTCTTACATATCAACCTACCCCAAATTACCCCGCACCTTCCTACCAAGCTCCACCACCTGCCTATCAATCACCTCCACCTCCCACATACCAACCCACTTCACCCAAATATTCCCAACCCGCACAAGTCTACCAAGCCTACAACACTCAACCACCTCCTACTCGCCAAAACTTTCCTAGACCCCGACCAAATTTTGACCACAGACCTCCCAAACAATACACTGCCATTGCCGAACCAATCGACCAGCTGTACGAAAGACTCAAAGCCACTGGTTATGTCACCCCTGTCCCTGCCATAACTCCTGAACACCCCTCCCAGTGGATTAACCCAAACAAAACCTGTGCATACCATTCTGTCATGAAGGGACACACTATTGATGAGTGCCGCTCCCTGAAGGACAAGATCCAGGATTTAATTGACAACAAGGTCATCGTAGCAAAGGAGCCTGCTTCGATTGTCCGTAACAACCCTCTACCAGACCACAAGGGTGGAAGTGTTCATATGATTGAAATAGAAGATGATTAGGATCCCAAAGGATCAATCGGTTTGATCACGGAAGGTGACGATCCAAAGAAACCAACGGTCATTCTTAACCCGATTGTAGTCCAAATTCAGCCTTCTGAAGATGCTGAGGTGAACATGTCCATACCGCTTGAGTTTGAAGCACCAGCCTCCGCAAAGACACCAACACCAATCGAGGTCGAGTTTGGGTCCCCAAAGGCGCCAGAGCCCTTTGAAGTTGTTGTATTACCTTCCAAGGCAAGGGTGCCTATTCCAGTAGCAATAACAGTCGTAACACCGTTCCACACAAAAGCTATACCGTGGGACTACACAGCCGAGGCAAGAAGGAAAGGAAAAGCCAAGTTCGGAGAAATAGTTGCAGCGTAGGGTATGACAAGAACCGGCAGGGTTTATACCCTAGAACACTTAGCTGAGTCGAGTAAGCACACCTCTGGCCGACAAGCCGTTATTGAAACTGGACCCGGTGATCTCTAGAGAAAGATACAAGCCAAGGAATACTCGGTCATTGACCAGCTGAACAAAACACCGGCACAAATTTCTATCTTGGCTTTATTACAAAGTTCCGATGCACACAAGAATGCCTTGTTGGAGGTATTGAGTGAGGTGTATGTACCAAGCAACATCACTGGAGGAGAAATGGCGAACATGGTGGGCCAAGTGTTGGAGAGTCATAAAATCACCTTTCACGAGGATGAGCTACCACCGGAAGGATTGAGTCATAACAAGGCATTGCACATCACTGTGCAGTGCGAGGATTATTTTATCACACGGATCCTGGTCGATGGGGGGTCCAGTCTCAACATTTGTCCTCTGGTAACACTCAGAACATTGGGAAAAGGGCTGCATGAAATCAAGGATGGGGCCATCAACGTCAAAGCTTTCGACAGATCTCAGAGGTCCACTATTGGGGAAATTAGCCTACGTTTGCAAATGGGGCCCACTTGGTTTGATGTTGATTTTCAAGTGATAGACGTGCCAACTTCTTACAATCTGCTGTTGGGACGACCATGGATTCATGCCGCCGGGGCCGTGGTATCAACACTACATCAGGCAGTGAAATTTGAATGGAATCACGAGGAGGTGATCATTCATGGTGACGGTAGCAACCCCATATATAGCCGACAGACCATTCCAGCAATTGGAGGAAGAAGAAGATTAGGTGGGGAAACTTACCACCACATCGAGCGGGTCAACGCATTCGACAAAGACAAATGGTGGAACAACAAAATTGAAAGCATACTGAATTGGAGCGGATATGAACCTGGCAAAGGACTTGGCAAAAACCTCCAAGGAATCGC